>NC_051155.1:109094170-109381317 GCF_013339745.2 Dermacentor silvarum
CCTTCTATTCGGGTTGCCCAAATGGGAAATGATTCCGGAGTCATTCCAATTCCGTAGTGGAAATTCCACACCACTGCTCCCAATGCGGTCTCCCTAGTCGTCACTGCTGCTACACTGAACACGACTTTCACGCCACGTTCTCGAAACCCAGCGGAATGGCGCGACGCCTGATGTCCTGCCTACCTGCTTCACATGCTTTAGGGTTGGGCACATCGAGCTGCATTGCCGCAGCCGCTGACCCATGTCATACCGACCAAGGCACTAGAATCTGAGGCACCCGGAATGTGAACCATACGCTCCGTCATTCTGTCCTGAGGCCTGACGTGCTGAACGCACTTCTAGAGAAAACCGAACCAGGTGCTCACCATCGCCCAGTCCGGTCAGTCCCACTCGCCCCAACCTCGCCGCTTTCTCTCTCTCCCTTCTACCACCTCTCGGAATACTAGCCAATGCAGCGCCTAGTATTCTGAGAGCAGCGGCTAGTATTACCAGCCCCAGTGTAAATCTTTGTAATGAGTGCGAACGGCCGCCGCCGCCTCCAGAATGTCCTGACGCACGTGGTTTCCCCTACTGTCCGAGTAGCCTACGGGCGTACACCTGCCATGCTTGGAACATCCACTGCATGCATCACAATTTCTGATTACCACACATCTGTTCATTTTGGTGTGCTAGGACAGTGCCCCCATGACTTCATCCTTGTAATTGACTTTCTGGCCACACATGCTGCCCTTACCGGCTGCCCCACGGAATTTCTCCGCTATAACTCCCTTCGTGTACCGACAATGTCGCTGCCGGCCCACAACCCCTACGCTGCGTCTAGTTTCTTCGAAGCCGCAATATGCTTCCAGTTTTCAATCTCTCCACCAATACCCGATGGCCTCCCCTATTCCTGAGGTCGCCATGACAAGCAGCGTCGTTCTCCCCTCTACGGTGGGGGCAGTTACTCACAACCAAACTACTTTTCTCTTCCTCAATTCTGTCTTCCGAAATCTCGGTGACTTCGAAATACGCCTCGACGTCTCTCGGCCGTGCGGGACGACACAGAGGTCTAGACCAATTTATTGTCAAATTTCTCGAAAGCGGATGACGAGAATATGAGTAAACCACTTCATTACAGTAGTTACACATGCACCGTACTTCAAACCCAAAGTGAATATTTTGCGTAATCACTTCTGAGCGAATTTCGAAAAAAAAAAAGTGGAAGGCAATATGCAATGTATTGTACAAGGGGTCTCAGGAGGATATAATTAAATGGTTGCACAAGAAACCGCATCGAAAGGAACAATACTTAGGCGTTTAATTATTGCTGATTCAACATTGCAGTATGAGTAGAAAAAGAAATGTCCAGAATAGATATTCTCAATTTAGTAAAGACCCTTGCTTGAACTCGGCAAGAGTTACATCTCGATGTTAGTGTCCGACAGGCCGCCATGGCGGAAAGAAACTACAGAAGGGAGCGTCCCGTGAAAATCTTGAAGCCTAGTGATAAAAAATATAATGCATAACTCGGGAAAGAAAATGCACAATAGTCACGTGACAGACAAGCGGTAGTTCTTTGCGCCCTGCATGATGTGCTGCATACGTGCGTGCGTCGGTGGCCCTGTTTAGTGCCATGAAACGTTTACAGAAGGAACGCCGTTCCCTCTGCCGCTCCTTCGTAAAAATAACGAGTTAGCGTTACAGTTCCACCGGCCCTTAAAGGAATGGTGGACGCTGCTCGGCGTTCGCATGGAGCGGACGCGTCACTCTCGAGCTCTGCATAGGTTTCAATTTATCCTGGTTTATGCGGTGCTGGACCTTCCATTTTTGGCAAGGATATTCTAAACGGTGATCGACACCCGCTGAGCAAGACATCCGACCATTCGCAAGTATTTAAACTGTTTTATTCACCACTTTCTGCGTCGCCAAGCTTAAGCCTCGGCGGCCGCTCCGCCGCGTCGGCGGCAGCGTTCGGCGCCAAGGCGGCGATGGCAGCTGATATTGAAGTTGAAGGCGAAGATCTCACGGCGGAGGAGATGGCGCGATGGCGGGAACAACATATATTCCGTGCCAGCAAGCCCTCCAACCCAATCGCACTATCATCGCAGCCGAAACGACCTGGGAAGATGGCGTGGCCCAGGCAGCCACTGCCACCGGATGACTCCTACACCGCCGTGGTACGGATACGCGGCGGCCTAGATTGCTCAAAATACCATCCGATCTACCTCAAGAGTATGATGAAAGAGGCTGCCCAACTTGCAGAAGACATCGACAGTGCTCGGGTAAATACCCTAAATAACACTTTATTGATCACCTCTACCAGTATGGACCGTATTGACGCCTACCTTCGCGTCAAAAGCCTCACCATCGCTGGCAAAACCCACGAGGTGGTGGTGCACCCCACCTCTCCGCAAGACTCGTGTAAAGGAATTTTCGCTTTACCCGTCGACATTAAAGAAGCGGAAATCTTGCCGCATCTTCGACAAGCTAACCCGGAACCCGCGGTGCTCCACGCCCGCCGAATGGGTAAGACCGAAACAATATTGGTGACTTTCCTCGGGAAGAAGGTGCCGTTCTACGTCCAATACGCCCACTGCTGGCTCCGCTGCACCCCTTTTCGACAGAAGGTGGAAGCCTGTGTCAAGTGCAAGCAAATCGGACATCGGCCGGATGTGTGCCCGGTCGTGTGCGTTCCAACTTGTGAGAAGTGCGGGGAGGTTAGCCCCGACGCGAACCATACCTGCAACCGTAAATGTGTGGTCTGTGCGGGAGACCACGCCACCGGCTCGGCGCAGTGTCTGCAGCGCTACAAGCCCAAGAAGACCCCTCCTCCTCCAAAGAAGAAGAAATCCGATACCAAGAAATCACGCAAGGAGCCGCCACCACCTCTGAAAGGGAAAGAACACTGGCCGGCGCTACCGACACCATCAACCTCACAATCAGGACCAGCGCACAGCCAGGTGAGCTGGGCTGGGGTAGATTCTCGCGGCTCCTCACTTCCCAACTTCCCTCCCAACCTGACAAACACCAATCAATTTTTCTCATTAGCTCAAGAAAACGCAATGTTAAGAGCCAAAATAGCCCAGATCGAAGCTCAAATCCAATCGCTTAACTCCCCTATCCCTAGTACGTCCAATGCATCAGAAGACATGGAAGTTTCTAACAATACACAGGCGAGCCCTGTGGTGGCGCCTCCCCCTCGAAATACGGCAGGACCTCCGCCCGCCAAGCGCAGGAGCTTCGACGAGGCCGAAATTATCTTAGACGCAGACGCCTACATGGATCTGAACGACAGAATCACAGATCTTGAAACCAAAACTGGTCAGAGATTCCTTGCCCTAGAGACGCGCATTACGCACCTCGAGACTCGCATGACCAATATTGAGAGCAAAATTGACGAACTCAAAAACATGATTGCTGCGATCATCCCCCTCATTCCAACACTGAATAATGGCCAAAACAAATAAAAGCAAAGATTTAATTATCTGGCAATGGAACTGCCGGGGGTACAAAAAGAAAAAAAGCTAATTTCCAACACTATGTAGCCAATAGCCCAACCCCACCGGCAGTAATAGCATTACAAGAAGTTCACTGTGCAGTGAAACTACCGGGATATAATACTCACCAGGCGCATCGCTCTGCTGCAGGGTCGTACACGGCATTCCTTACACAACGACACCTCACAGTAATACATGCCAAATTTGACGGGGTCGACATAGAACACGACTTTATTAAAATTCTTCCACAATCTCACAGAATTCCTACCATATCAATTCTCAATGTTTACAGCAAACCGAAGGACAAAAAACACAAATTTGACATTCTTTGTTCTGCCCGAAAGGAAGCTGGCCGTCACCCGTTAGTGATTGTGGGTGACTTCAATGCACCGCATCAGGCCTGGGGGTACAGAACCAGCACTCCCAAGGGTAGGGGATTATGGGAACTCATTCAAGACTCGCACCTTACCGTACATAATAATATAGATACACCGACGAGACTCGGTAATAGTGTCGCCATGGATACGACACCTGACCTTACGCTCTCCCTTCGTGCCAGAAATGTAGATTGGCTCAGATTAGACGAGAACCTAGGTAGCGATCATTATATTGTTCAAACCTCCCTTAGCTTTCAACACAAGCCATTTCGTAGCACACAACTCAGTATCACAGACTGGGCTAAATTTCGTGAATACAGAGGAGGGCAGATGTCAGGCGACATTCTTGACATAGAACAATGGGTTGATCAGTTAAAGGACGATGCGCTCAGATATACCACTACCCTGCCTGAGGAGGCACAGATGCAAGAAATTGACGCGAAACTCCTTCACATGTGGACGGCGAAGAGCTCGCTCTTACGAAGGTGGAGAGGACAACGCTATAATAGGAAACTCAGATGCCGGATAGCGAAGCTGGACCTGGAAATCCAGGACTATGCTGAGCAACTGGCTCAACAGCAATGGGGACAAAAGTGTGAAAGTCTTAGTGGGAGACTGAGCAATAAGCGGACGTGGCAACTATTGAGGCATCTTCTTGATCCGACTGAATCTAAAACTGTACATAGTCATCAGATCAATAAAATACTGCACGAGCGAAAAGACGATCTTGCAAGCTTTTTCCAAGAGTTACGTGATAAGCACCTCCCCTCACAGACAAAAGCTCCCCACGTAAATTACACAGGATCCCGCAACCCAGAACTGGACGCCCCGATTACGGAGGCTGAGGTTGCACACGCAATGGCCAATCTCAAAACAACAGTCGGCGTCAGGGCCGGATCAGGTCTCTAATAAAATGCTTCGTAACCTCGACAGGCAAGCCGTTGCTGCACTCACAAAATACTTTAACGAATGCTTGGAGACGGGAACCCTCCCTAAGCAATGGCGAGACGCCAGGGTAATCTTTATTCCGAAACCAGGCAAGCCCATTAACCCCGACAACTTACGCCCCATCTCCCTTACGTCATGCCTAGGCAAATTGCTAGAACACGTTATTCTCTACCGACTAACGGCGTACGTGGAGGAGGCAGGAATCTTTCCAACCGAAATGATTGGCTTTCGTAAGCACTTATCTACCCAGGATATCATGCTCCAACTTCAGAAGGATATAATTAGGCAGAGTCCAGGTCTCGACACCAAAGCTGTGCTCGCACTTGACCTTCGTGGGGCTTTCAATAACGTTAGCCATGCAACCATATTGAGGGAACTTAATGGACTAGACATTGGAGAGCGTACTTATAAGTACATCTCCAACTTTCTCAAAGATAGAACAGCCACGATTCACATGGGTACAGAACCCTCTTCGGAATTCAACCTGGGCAGCTTTGGAACGCCCCAAGGTTCAGTGCTATCCCCCTTCCTCTTTAACGTCGCGATGCTAAACATCGCTCGCGAACTTCAGGCAATCCCAAATATATCCTTTGCCCTCTATGCGGACGACATCACCATGTGGACCAGGGGCGGCGGTTCGGACGCCGAGCTGCAGGAACTCTTGCAGAAAGCCACGGACCGGGTCAACGAATGCGCGCAGCAGCTCAACCTGACGTGTGCTCCAACCAAATCAGAGCTCCTGCTTCTCCCCTCACACAAACGGAGCCGAAAAACTATATGACTCCAATTCATATCACCCTAGATGGCACTCCCATTCCTATCGTTGATAACATTCGGATCTTAGGTCTCACCATAGAGAAAAATAGGCAAAGCACAACTATAATTCAGAGGCTTAGGCAATCTGTTGATCAGACAATTAGACTAATTGGCAGAGTATCAAACAAGAGAGGGGGCCTGCGAGAAAGAGAACTACTCCAACTCGTTCAAGCTTTCGTAATCCCTCACATAACATATACTGTGCCCTACCTCACTCTCACTAAACGGGAGGAAGGAGGAAATCAATACACTTATCCGAAAGGTTCACAAATTTGCCCTAGGGTTACCCATGAGAACATCTACTGAACGATTTCTTGCCACTGGGGCGCATAACACAGTCTCAGAGTTAATTGAAGCCCACCTCAATGCACAGTATTACAGACTCGCAAAATCCACTACCGGAAGATGCATACTTCACAGCCTTGATATTAACCCTCCCTTCCAATCTACACGCAAAATTCCTCTGCGGAGTGAGCTCCGAGCTAAATTGTATGTACCACCGCTTCCTCGGAACATGCATCCACAATATAACCACATGCGGAGAGTGGCTCGTGTGCGAGCGTTGCACCGCCACTACGATAAACTACCCGGCACACTATACGTGGACGCCGCAGAATACCCCTCAAACCCCCATAAGTTCACTATCACGGCAGTCAATCCACAAGGCCAGCTGGTGGCAGCGGCCTCTGTATGCACCTCTTCTCAGAGGAGGCAGAAGAGGCAGCCATAGCGCTGGCTCTCACTATCCCCTCAGCCGCCACTATCATCAGCGATTCTAAATCAGCCGTGTACGACTATGGAGCCGGGTGTATCGGCAGACTGGCTGGAATCATCGCATGCAAATCAGTAGTTCAATCAGAAGTTACACTCGTTTGGGCTCCTGCACACGAGGGCCTGCCAGGCAACGAAGCCGCCCATGCCTGTGCCCGAGGTTTCACGAACCGGACACAGACAACACAAGGGGAGGCTGAGGCCGGCGCCTCGCGTGAAAGACTCATCACATATCACGACATCTGCCAACACTACATGTCATCTCGACGCACTTTACCCCCTCTCACTCGTCCCCACTCGAGGGAATTAGAAATCTTATGGAGACAACTGTAGACACACGCCATCACTACTCCGTCACTCCTGAATAAACTATACCCCGATCAATTTCTCGATCCCGGCTGCTCTCGTTGCACAGCCCCTTCTAGACCACATACTTCTAGAATGCCCCGACCACCCCCCTCCCCCCCCGCCTTAAGAGTGTGGAGCTGTGGGGGGCTGCCCTAGGCAGCTCCGAGCCTGGTCTGCAGGACGACGTCCTGCGCTGGGCCGTGGAGCTGATGGGGCTCTACCACGAGTAGATGTCTCTGTCGTCGCCCACCCCCGCAGATCCTGCAGGGTTTTAATCCTGACAAATAAAGTTGTTCATTCATTCATTGGTGCCGCAGCTAAACGTCGCCTTCCTTCCCTCCCCCTGCCCCCCCCCTCCCCCACGGCCTCTCGCGCGTAGGAAGAAGGCGCGTTTGCTCTACATATATGGTGATTGTAAAGGAGGAAAGAGACGCCTACTTCTGCAGCCCTTAAGCGAGCACGGCGCAGAACGCGCGTTTGTTGTCCGCTCTGCGTTCACTCCCCGCGAAAGCGCGAGCCCCTCGCGCCCTTTCACTCGCACATACAGCGTTCGGCGCGCGGCGACGATTTCATCTCCATTGACGTCATACGGAACCTCACGCCGACGGCGACGCCGACGGCAGAAATCTGCTTTTGAGTGTCCATATAATTGCTATCGCAATAAATAAAAGTGTGTGTGCCGGTGTCTTTCTTCGGGATGATCGCCGTCGCCGCTCAAGAGAAATAAAATTGCTCGTACTCTTGTTCTCAATTCTGGGTCACTTCTATTTAGAGTGATAAGCTGCTTTGCTGGTTATCCACCTTCACAGCAGTGGAATGGCGCGTGATTTTTCAAGTGAAGCTTCTATTGGCTCCCAATTTGCGGTGGCGTTGTAGTCACGCAAGAACTCACGTGTGGCGCACACCCGCATTGCATACGGGGGTATGAGCCAGGGATAAGCGGGTATAAGCCAGGGACAAGAAAGAAATAAGGAAGCAAGGAAAGAAAGAAAGTAAGGAAGGAAGAAAGAGCAGGTGCGGGGAAAGCTGCGACGGCGCCGGATCACGGTTCGTGCGCGACAACTCAAGGTCGTTTGTTGTGTAGCGGGGAAGGAAACGGAAGGAAAGGGGGTTAGCGCGCGCTCCGCCGGGCTCCCCTCGCCTCAGACCAGTTTCGGCGTCTGGATGGGAAGGCTCGCGTGGTGCATTCCGTCGAGTAGCAGGCTGCGTTTGAGCAACGGCGCCGCGAATCCGCTCGGGAAGTGGCTCGTCGTCGTCGTGCCGATTCTAGCGTGAGGGCTTTCGAAGCCCAGGTGAAACGTCAGCGAAGAGCCGTGGACCCCGACTTGCGGGAGTGCGGTTTTGAGGCCAAATGTCAGCGAACAGCCGCCGACCCCGAGTTACGGGAACGCGATGTTGAGGTGAAACGTTAGCGTCGTCTTGCCCTCCAGTAACCCGACAACGGTGGTGCACGCCTCGGCAACGCTAGCATCAACTGCCCCGGTGGGACGGCCAGGTTTCAACGCGAGTTCTCAACCGGAACTTCGGAGCAAGGTGTAGTGCGTGTGACCTCTTGTGGTTCGAGAGAGAGAGAGAAAGATTGAGAGAGAGACAGACAGACAGACGGATAGATAGATAGATAGATAGATAGATAGATAGATAGTCGGTAATCAAATCTGCATGAAGTCCCCTAAGAATTGGAATTGCATTAATGCAACCCCTAAAAGCTTCATCGATAGGATAATAATGCGTTAGCAATCTTAGGGTACTGCACGAAGGTTCCGGGGCTAACTATGTATGTATCTCAGTATGTTTATAGCTAACCATTTTCCCGCTAACCTGGGCCACTGCGAAGTCCACGGTTGAATGGTTGGAGCATCGGGCTGCTGTTCTGAGGGAACGGAGTTCAGTATCAACCATCGGACCAACTTGAGTCACTGTGTTCTTTGTAAATATGTGTACATATGTGCCGCTCTTCAACGAACTTCTTTTTTGCAGGCATGGGTCACTGTAGATGCGGGAGTGGGCATACACCGCTCTTCAATAAAGCTCTTTAAAAGGAAACGCGGTAAACCATGGTGTACGACGTCATTCCAAGTTTTCCATCTCCCGGGTTATCAATCTTTCCTTTTAAATCGTGAAAATAAACGAGGGGGCGGCATCCTACTTTTACTTAGAGAAAATATAACTTGCAGCACTGTCGATGAATTTTATTGCGTAACACCAGACTATGAAGTCCTTACTGTGCAGGGCGAGGAAAGCCTCTTTTCTGTTTTGTATAGGCAGCCTTCCCGAGGCAGTACTGCCTTTGTCGCTTTCTTGGACAGAATACTTTCTCGCGCGGCAGACCTGAAATTAGATTTTTATTGAGGTGCTTACATCAACGTAAACATGCTTATATCCAGTCATGTACAAAGAGAGATTAGTTTCATTATAACATCAAACGGTTTCGTAAATGTGATCGCCCAAGCCACAAGAATCACGGAAGAAACCGCATCACTGCTCGACGCATTGATAACAAGCGTTGACACCACGCTTTTGCAAGCTAATAATATCTGCACAGATATTAGCGATCAACTTGGAATCGTTATGTATAATACTAAAAGTCGGCATAACATTAGTAAGACGCCAGATTTTTATATTCAGAGAATAACAAATCGAAAGCCTCAATATTTTCGCGTTGATATTGTACAGCAAGCTTGGAACAGCACTTTCGAGGCAAGGTCATCGGACCTTGCGTATATTAGGTTCGTAAACGTTTTAAAGGAAATTTATTATAGAAATGTCGGTTTAGCCAAGGTAAAATAAACTTAAGAAAGCTCGGAAGCCATGAATCGTTAAACATGATTAAACACAAGCACGCGCTGTATGCACGATTTATAGAAACTAGACCTTACACTTCTTAAGGACTTTAAGTAATGTACGAACAAACTTAATGCGAAATTAAAATCAGCCAGATACTCCGATTACCAAACCATTTTTTTTCGGAGCAAAGTACGCAGCATTCAGAAACGGTTTGGAAAAAGCTAAATTCCACTACCTTAATACTGTGCCTGATAACATTAACTCCAAGGGCAAGGTTCTATGCGGTAATGTTCTATCCATCGCCTTTAATGATCATTTCATTAAACAGTGTATCCAATCTCATGGCAAGTCTGGTTACGATGTTACCATACAAGGAAATGCTAAAGAGGAGTCACTCTTTCTTGCGCCTGCTACTTGTAGTAAAGTACTTCTATGCAATTGTAGCATCAAAAAATTAAAAGTAGGGACGGAAACGGTGTGTAAATAGGAGCAGCGAAATACGTGCTTTACATCGTATGTCCTGTAATCATGCACATTTACAGCATGATTTTAAGTTCTGGAATTTTTCCAGAACTTAGAAGTTGCTCGAGTTATTCTTAAATTTAAGCACGGCGACAAGAACGCATTAAACAATTACCGTCCAATTTCAATAGTGCCCGTGTTTCCCAAGGGTGTAGAAAAAGTTATCCACGTCATACTCTTATCATGTTTCAACAATTATAACTTACTAAATGATTTGTAGCATGACTTCCGAAGGCACCGATCAACAGAAACAGCGCTGTTGGCGCATAAAGAATTCATTTTAACAGCATTCAGAAAGAAAGCACTAACATCCCGTATTCATGTTGATTTATGAAAGGCTTTTGACCTTATTAATCATGAGATATTGCTTCATGAACTAGAAAAATACGGTGTCCGGGGGATTGCGCATGAGTTTCTGAAATCTTATCTCTCAAATAGAAAGCAGTTTGTAAGCATTTTCTTTATAGCTAATACGTACTGGCGTTCCGCAGGGCAGTGTACTGTTACCACTTCTGTGCCTGCTATATGTTAATGTTATAGTCGACAGTGCTCGCGATGTCAGAATGGTCTCGTACGCAGATGATACCACGGTTTTCGTTACATGTACATCTGAAACAGAAATAGAACGGAAATCACATATGGCACTTAAAACCTTTAAAAATGGCAGAAATAAAAGGTTTAAAAATAAATGCCTCTAAAGCTAAAATGGTTCTGTTTGCCCCGAAAGAAAAAAAATATTAAATGTTATCATATCAAATTGGGCGATGAAGTTAGAGAAAGTGTCAGTAACGTAAACATTTTCGGCGTGGTCTTTACAAAACATTTGGCATGGAATGAGCATGTATAATACATTACTTCTAAAATATATTCTTTGGCTGTTATCATCCCGCGTACGAGCCATATTCTTCCGGTAAAGGTTAGAATACTTCAGTATAACTCGCTAGTACCCTCCATTTTCAGTATTGTAGCACCGTCTGGTGTACGGTTCGCGTCACCAATCTGTCGAAAGTGCACTTACTCCAGAAGAAAGATGTTCGTTGCATCGCGAATGTGCCATATTTGTCTCACAGTGCCCGCCATTTTATAAAGTGCGATATTTTGCTTGATCTCAAGTGAAGGCGCGAACACACACACACACCGGGTGCACGGTGTGTGTGTGTGTTCTCTCTTCTTCCTTCGCCCTTTTCGCGCCTTCACTTCAGATCATGCTTAAGCAACACGCCCAACTATCCATCCTGACGTCGTATATTTTGCCCGTGTTTTCATTGTAGAACTATAGATTGCTCTTAGGTTATCAAGACTTAAAGAATCATTACAATGTAACTATTTCACCATCTGAATAACAGAAAATGCGCACGCATGACCTATAATACACAACGAAAATTTATTGTTCCAGTACCGCGAACGAATTACGATAAGCAATCCATCTTTGCTGAGTATGTTAAACGAAGATAACTTTGAAATTACTTGCCATGCCAGGAACTTCATCAAAGTTTACTGTCAACAGAAGTCTTGTATATAGGAGTAACCTGTAACTTACGTTTTGTTGTTACTTATTTTCCTTGGAAATTTTTATGCGCTGATATATTGTAAAAATAAACTGCTAAATTTATACCAAAATGTTTTGAAAATGAACATGATTAGTGCGCAACTTTTTATGTACACTTGTATTTCTGTATTTATGTATTCAACTGTATGATCATTTCTATAATGTCTTTATGTATTCTATACATCACTGTACTCCTGCCACTGCTGTATTGCCATATGGAGCAGGACCTCCGTCAAGCTGTGTTCACAGCTTTTTGTATCGTCCCCTCCTACCAAGGAAATAAAATTGATTTAAAATAAATAAGATTCAATTGAACTTGAAACATGTGCCGATCGGTCTGTGCTGGTCTTCAATGGACATATTTAATGCCAACTGGGGTCACTGGGCATGTGGCCGTAGGTGGGTGCCACTCCACAATGACCAAAAAAAGTCCTTGACCTTTTTCCCACGATGGGCGGAATTGAACCCATGTCACCCAGGGTATTTGCCGCTTTTCAATGAGGTATTTCACGCCAATGCTTTAGCGAGCTGCGCCATGAACGCACTATGTATGTGCACTGCAAGCACCCGTCTTGCACTAAGAAATCCGCGGTATGCTGCCGCAAACACACAGTTCACCTGTGCTTGAATGCAGGAAGCAACTGTTTAGTTTTATTTCACGAGACAAGACTGCTAGGTTGCACATTCATACTTTGTAACCTAATATTAACAACCAACCGGCTAATCGGTGGGTAATATTATGTGATTCAAAGGCGGCCCTACAATGTCTTTTCTCAGCTCTCCGTCACGGGTCCTGCGAACAACTCGACTCGGAGATACGAGAAATGCACCACCATACGATCGCAAAAGGACACGACGTCGTGTTTCAGTGGCTGCCGAGTCATTGCGGTATCACCGGCAACGACATCGCCGACGAAGCTGCTAGGAAAGCACACGAAGGAGCAAATCTTGTTTCTGTACCTTTATCGAGGACTGACGCAGCCCAACACCTAAGCAAGCTAGCGCAAACTATGACATTGGAGAAGTGGCATACAACTGAATTCGCCCAACATTGGTTGCATTCTCTCGACCCATCTATGCAGCTGCGGCTGTTGTCTGGATTTGCGCGAAATGAGGAAACAATGCGGTGCCGCTTACGCTTGGGTGTTGCATTCACCAATGCTTACAAGTGTTTAATCGGAATGGCTGATAGCGCCGAGTGTAATGCCTGCGGTGTCGATGAGACTATAGAACACCTACTATGCTACTGTCCATCTTTTCAAAACGAAAGACATGACCTCTGCAACGTTCTCAATAGGCTAGATAGAAGACCGCTCACTTTGGGCAAGATCTTGGGACCATGGCCTCGAATATCACAGCTGCAAAAGGCCACAAAAGCGCTGCTGCGATTTTTAAAAACTACAGGACTGAGTGACGTTCTATGAACCGGACTGATTGATCATCAGTGATAGAACAGAGATCTGTTGCTACGTCGGCGATATCAACAGTGGACTTTGTATTCTTCTCTTTATCTCTATCTCCCCTTTTTCCTTCCCCAAGTGTAGGGCAGCCAACCGGGCTCAGTCCTGGTTAACCTGCCTGCCTTTCATTAAATCATTTTCTCTCTCTCTCTCTCTCTCGTAACCTAATGTGGAGGTCTCCGGCGATTTGCACAATGTGCCATATTTCGCACGTACTCATATATTTGTAGCTATTTGATCAATAAATATATATTTTAGTTTGCTTTCTTTTAGTGAAAAATGGACTTATATAAGAAATATTACTTTTCAAACGTCATTTTGAGTAGCGCTAAAGTAAAGAAGATTTGTCTTGAAGATGCAGATCTCAACCATATAGAGATGGATGTTTTCGTAGACGTCATTGTATCGTTACGTGTTTGAACGCTGGCTACGATTTTCTACGCTACGCAAGAAGCTTTGATGCATAACCTTTCCAGCATGTTTCAGAACGAACAGTTCCGGTTAGACAACATCCAGTCCAAGGTTTCGCATGGTGGATTTATTTACCATCAATTGCCAGGTTTTGTTTTCGACAACTAAACATGAAATATTTACTCACAGTTAGTGTATTCACCGTGACAGCTATTTGATTGTCACGCAAGCCTCGCCAGGAAAAAATTGCTACCGGAGAGTCGTGCATGAATGATGGTAATGCGAACTGCAATGCGAACTGAAAAAACTTCTACTTGTGCGTATTTCTTCTAATAGGCGAAGGCGACATAGGAATGAGAACTGTTGCAGTACGTTGGTGTGTTGAAGCGGGTGTGAACACTCTGAAGGCAAAAGGAGTGATTTTATGCATGTTTTCACGAGCAGTCAGCTCAGATTGGAGGTATTTTACTGTGTCTCTTGTTCTTGAAATCTAACACGATGTGCATCTGAGAACCATGGCAATAAACCCACGCGCAGATGAAAAATGGCATAAACAAAAAACACTAAGACATCGAGCGCGAATAAAACGACGGAAAATCCACGGACTTCCGCATTCATACACTTAGGTATGCAAGAGTCCTCAAAGCAGACCGTGAAGTCCCCGCAGTGAATTGCATGCTTTCCCCACAAGCCTTATTACGCGTCGGAGGACAGTCACTCGAGGAGCGCATAAGCACCAAGACGGTGTAGGCGTTTAATCGTACACCCGAACGCGTACTTACTGTGGTGAGCTGGGAATTCGAGCTCGGGGAGATCGGAGCCAGCAATACAATCTCTTTTGGGGCCGTGGATTAAAAGCTCTGCGAGGTGTTGAATTGCGCGAGGTTAAATATGCAATTATGAGGGCTGCTCGGGAGATGCGAGTAAGTGTGTTGAGTAGGTGAAGGAAAGAAGATTGGGGAACAGGAAAGCCGCGCGTATTACATCAGACACACGTAATACGAATCGCACGAAACGCGCTTCATTGCTTATGCTTGAACTATAGGCCCTGAAAGTTTTAAGTAGACACGTGGCTCTTCAGTCGAGAGATGTGTTGGACATGCATAGAAAGGACCGTCCGAGTGACATATACAGACAGAGGGATAACCGCCGGCAAAAGTCATTGCACTTCGTGAATAGAAGGCGCGAGTTTGCGAAAGTTCATTTCGTACTAGAATGCGGCATTTGATTCTTGTTCAACGAAAAATGCGCACACAGACATGAGAGTTAGAAAGTGGAAAGGTAACGCAGGAGAGGTCAAACGAAAACGCGTGTAAACTTTGCATTAACATAACTGGTTTTGTCGCCCCTGTTTATTCTTTTATGGAAAATGATGGTTCTGAGTGTCAAATTAGCCGAGTAGTTTTCTATTGTACTTAATGGGGTGGTATCGCTGCGGTGATCTGAATATTTGATGACCAGCAGATGACGTGCTCACTAAAATTACATGTTTTACAAGGCTTCGGAGGGCCTGTAGCAACATCGTTCAACTTGGTTTTACGTTACATTTGAGCTTCCTTGCCCTCAGTATCCGGCCCTGCACGACGTCAGATGCCCAAAATTGAGCCATAGGATTAAACAATACATTGCGTAGTAGAACCTGTGATTGGTATGGCGTTTATTGTAGCGTGTCCATGTTCCGGAGAAGACGACGGAAATTATAGACAGTCCCGCTTGACTAAGAACACGAGGCGAGAAATAAGTCTTTGTCCGTTCTTTCTCTTTTAGCTAAAGTCGAAGCTTTTAACTTAGCTACAGTTTACCTCACAGTATGCACAACCTACAGGTTTTTTCGACTGCTAGAAAATGCATGTGGTATTTTCTGGAAGCTCTACAACTTTATTGCTTTCATCACTTGCTCGGAAGCCGTCACAAACGGCAATGACACTGAAGGGCAGAATTTGCTTGCGGATTATATCGCTTTGTCTGCTTTTAGTTGTAAGCTTTCTTTTCCAGACGCTGTTTCTCGTAAAACGGCCCTGCTTTACGGGTCTAGGAAACCTACATGCAAGGCGCGCATAACGGGTAGATTCACATCGATACCAGCACGCGCGTTCGATCTGCATGATATGTTAATACAGGAATATCTGTTGTGTATTTGACCATAAAAAATCGGTAAACAGCACGGTCGTACTCGTTGTCCATCGAAAGTTACATCGATGTAACGTGCTATAAGAAAATGAGAAGGGGCCTTTATAAATGTATGCAGAAGAAACTCAGTGCCATTGCACTCTATGAAGGTGGATGACCAGCGAATCTGTGTATGTGGTGATTCACCGTTGCTCCGATGAAACGTTCCTAGTTTGCGGGACCGGGGCCACATGGACGGTTCGCATTTCTTTTCGCCTCGCCGGCCTGGCGGGCGGCGCGCTTACGCTTCGCGTCCGCTGCCCGCTCATCGTTGGTGGTCTTCTTTCACCACCGCCACGCCCATTCTCTTTTCTGCCCACGCCGTCGTTCTTGATAGGCACGCTGTTCTTCTCCAGATCGTGCGACACGCGGCCTACCCATTTAACAGTCAGAGCAGAACTGAGGAAAGGACACTACGTAGAGCATGAAGTCAAGTGACAGAAGACAATCAGATTGGTAGGCACTAGTTTGAATACGTGGGATGGCGTAGACGTCTATACGGTGCGAACGTAGACATGGTCAACGCGGGTAAAACTGTAGTATTTGTTTTTATGAACTTAATATCTCTTACGGGTTGTGTTTGGACTCAAGGTATTGAAGTTATTTTTGCAAGTTGGCGGTGTGCTTGAAGCCTGCTTCACGTCCGCTGGGGGTCGGCCCGGTATTAACGCGATAGCGTTAAGTGCCCCGTGTCGCGGAAAATCCGGCGTCGGTGTCAGCGTCGGTGTCGGCGCCGGTTTCGCCTTAAGCATCGGCGTCCGTGGCATCTGTGGCGGAGAAATTCATCCCGAACTACCCGGACCACACAGGCCCTCTGCGTGGCGCAAAAGGTTAGTGCACAAAAATTGAATTTCTCAAAGTAACATCCGTCCGAAAAATCGTAAAGTACGACACAACTACAGTGTACAGACATGATGGCGTTGGATTGTAATTTGAATTTCCGAGAAAACAATTCTGCTACGAGGAAACTCAAACACAAACGTCTTTTCCAGCATTTCTACCATAACAACAGCGGCGTGCTGGGGTAGGTTGCTTGCGAAAACCCCGTCCTGATGGCGCTCGCCTCCTCGGCAGCCAGAACATAGCGTAGCAAATATTCGGAACTAGATGAGGCATGTGTATGCTGCAGCAAAGGTGCGGAGCATCCTAATCAAATGCGAAGGGATTCAACCAGTGATAACAGTAGATAACATACACCTTCCAGAAGCGCTTGGGTTTAAAGTGGACGGAAACATCAAGTAGTCAGCAGTCGAGATACACAAGAGACGTTTAGAGTATTGTTGGAAAAAATGCACGGGAGAGATTGATACGACCTGATTTGATCTCTTAGTCACAGGTAGAAGTACAAGGTAGATATTGAGGGGAAAAAAGAGTTATGAAATGTATACAAACAGGGGAGGTAAAAAACAAATATAGCATACCTGATTAAATCACGCAGGCTAGGTGACTATTTGTCATCTCCCCGTTTCAAAGGGGAAGCCATTAAATCATCAGTAGCAGCAGCGTAAAACGGTAGCGGCGCGCAGAGGGGAAGGTGGAGAAAAAAGAAAGCTGCAGTTGCCGGGAAGCCTAACAAGCATTCAGGGGTCTTTGAATGCTATCGCGTTCCACTCTTAAATGCGAAACTTAAGCGTCTTCCAAATTTTGGCACAACCTTCGGGATTCGTTGTCTACGGACATCGATCTGCGTGAAACTAGCCATATACGGCATCGTTGTAAAAGTAAAATACAAGATCTCGGGAACATAACTTGTTCCGAGCCACGTGAAACCTGGCTTTCCGATTCGCTAATAGTTCGCAGAAATTCCTTATCCTGATCCCAAATAGGAGAGAAAAAAACATAACACGCGCCAATAAAACCCTGTTGGATGAGGTAGTCTAAGGAATGCCGTTGTCGTGGTTGAGGTAAATGCGAAAGGGAACTTAGCACCAATGGGCGAAAGTTGCGGCCCCGCACAGCTATAACTATAACGCGAGAAAAGGAAACGCGAGAGAAATCCGCAGGGTTTATATTGCCGCTTGAGCAGCACCCGCTGTGGGCCACTTTCATTTCCCAAACCGGTTCTCTTGGTCAGTGCTGGGCGGCGTCTAGGCCCGGCTTTTAGAGCAGCCACGAAGCCAAGCCCAACGTGCCGGACGAGGCGGATCCTTAACAAAGAAATATGGCGAGTGGTGCGACCGCGGACAAGCGGGCCTTGGCGCGCTAACCGCCCCCCTTCTCATTGCACCGACGCGGCTCCGTTTAGGAGAATAGGGCTTCTGACGCTCTAAATAGACGTGGACCCTTTCATAAGATGCGTATTGGATCCTTTAGAGAAGGGGTGCTCCACAATGTTGCTATCGTGGCACGCTGCACTATCATTCAGAGGATGAGGATTCAGAGGATGAGGATGAGGAGCGGGATCATGGCGACGTTGTAAACCTGCCTTTAGGCGTGATTAGCTACCTCAGAGATGTCGCGAAACCAGTTGGGCGAGTGTGCTCTGTTCGTGGAGTTTGCAATAAAATAGATTGAACGAATAATTCCAAGGAATAAAAAAAACAACCAGAGTATATGCAAAAAAAAAAGAAGGAGCTTAGCCTGCAAGTAACCGAATGGTCAACCTACTTGGCTATTATGTTTCTTTCTGAACTCTTGGGCGCAGTAGTTGCCTCGCCGCTGTAGGAAAGCGAATATGCTATCTGTGTGCAGGTGTGAGTTGTGATGCGATTCATACCAAGCTGGGTGCAATTCCTAGAACATTTGTGCTAAAGAAACGCTCCACAAACCTAGATTGCTAGCGCTTTGCGTGGTATAGGGCTTTGCATCATTCGTGCTCATGCTTCGGGAACACCACCATTGCCATCTCGAATAAATGTGCTTCTGGAAAAGGTAGGCGTCTGGCGTCTTTACAAAAATATTACAAAGCAAAGGGTACTGCACATGGCAATACCATTGACACAGTGAGCATCGTATGCTGATTTATTACCATAGAGCGCATAGGGAGAAAAATAAATAGAGAAGCGTCTGAATATATGCCTTACGCTTTTTCAGAATGGAACAAGGGTAGGAAGAATGGAAGAGAAAGGAAAGGAAAAATTGCAGATTATGTAGCCAAGGCGGCGGTAAGCCGCCCGATTCTCCCCTATTGTCCTTCGACTTCTCAAGTAACTGCTGTTAGATTTCACAGGAGTGTCATTAAGCAGGCAGTGTCAGGATACGCAATAACAAACTCAGGATTACCGACTGCCTCTATATCCTTGGCACAGAGTGCCCATCCTGAGGCTGCGCTACAGGTATGGTCAACTTTATCTACACAGGTATGGTCTGGCTCTCTCACCATTTGCTCATTCTGTAGCGAAAGTGGAGAGAACAGACCATTTCTTGTTACCTAGTAGGCGTTTTTCGGTAAAAAGA
This sequence comes from Dermacentor silvarum, assembly GCF_013339745.2. Classification (NCBI taxonomy): domain Eukaryota; kingdom Metazoa; phylum Arthropoda; class Arachnida; order Ixodida; family Ixodidae; genus Dermacentor; species Dermacentor silvarum. The sequence continues at coordinate 109,113,198 of NC_051155.1, forward strand.
AAATTATGACTGGCAATCCCGCTTCACAATATTGGCCTACATTTAGCTGTGCCTGTGATCCTATCTTTTGGAGCCTCTATTATTGTGTTCAGCCACATAAATGTTTGCATGACAATCCAAACTTACCAGATTCTGCAGCTTTCTTCTGCCGCTTCTGCCGTTTCTGCTTCAGCCGCTTCTGCAGCTTTCTTCAGCCCTTCGACTGGCATCAGACGGGTATTTAGAATACAACATCCAACCTCATCAACAACTGCAGAACTAGCAGCGATTAATGTTGCTCTGAAATACGTACACGAAGAATTAAACGCCTTGAAGGTCGTCATTCTTACAGACTCCCGTGCTGCCCTCAGCAGACTTAGACAAGATGCCGATAGCCCATTGTTGTGCAGTATCCAAGAAACTTCCGGCAAAATTACTTCCTGTGGAGTGTCCCTCATTGCCCAGTGGGTACCCTCGCACGTGGGCATCGCTGGAAATGAAGAGGCTGATCGCCTCGCTTCAAGCTGTGCGCACCATGAATGTGACTGCCCTGACATTTCGTGCACGTTTGAAAATGCCCGTCTCCTGATACGCCGACACCTGCTAAAGCAGCACCCAGACCAGCGTGTTGCAGACGGATCGTTCCCTCCCCGTGTTCGTGGTCGAGGCTTGCCCCGTCGTGCTAGAGCACTGTTATACAAGTTAAGGGTTGGGTCTGTGTTGGTGCGCGAACGCCTATACCGACAAGGACGTGTGGACAGCCCGTCGTGTACGTTTTGTGGCTCCTGTGAGACACTTGAACATCTAGTTTTAGAGTGTCCCGCATTCGTTGCGCAGCGCTCATTACTAATTAAGGAGTATAGACTTATGGGGCTGCAATGTGCGACCCTTGATGATTGCCTTTTTCCAAGGGGGAGCGCTGCAAGACGTGACCAGGCCCATCGAGCCCTGCTAAGTTTTCTGAAGGACACTGACTTGGCTTCCCGTTTATAGACGTTATTTCTATTTTTGTTTTGTTTTTGTTTTGTTGTGTCTGTGTCTCCGTCATTTCTTTATTTCCTCTTTTCTTTTCTCATATTTTCATTTCCTCTATTCCCTCCTCCTATAGGAGTAGGCAGGCGTTGTGCCCCTCTCGGTGGCAGTTGTCAGCTTGCTCCCTCCTTAATCCTTTTGTGTCCTTGTGTGTATATGTGTACAAATCAAATAATAATAATAATTACCAGATTGAATCTAATCGATTACCATGCTAGACTGATATTCCTCCCTCCCCACTGTGGCGTTCTTTTTTTATTTATTTGGTTGTTTACCTATTATTAGTGTCTTTATGTATGATTTCCTTCTTACTCTTTTTTCTTCGCAACATTTTTACTTTTTAAGTTCCAACGTTAAAACTGTTAATTAGCTTGTTTTTATCCACCTAAATTAACCGCCTGATTCAAGGCCAATCCCCTACTGTGGGTGTGCACCACAGCCACTCCGGTCAACAGGTGAATAACATAAAGCGTACGCAAAAGTACGTACTATCAGCCACTGAAGCCAGCGTAAACAATGTACCAAATTTGCTGCTAGTGTGCAAAGAGACACTGAGAAATTAGAACATTTATTCGCGTGTTCATGGCACGCACAGAATTGCTAATCCAAGGTTCTCCAGAAATACCTGAAGATTTCGGGATGAAATATATGAATTGCAAACATACCTTGATGAAACTAAAAAAGGCATGCAGCAGTAAATTGTACACAAATATCCGCAAAATGCGGCTATGATGACATTCACAGAACTCGTCGCGGCTGCCGAATTCAAAATTTGGCGCCTCTAGATGAACGACTGATAGTTCGGCGTTGCTTTCACAGATGTCGCCATAGTCGTGGCGCGGAGGCTTTTCGATGAACCCCATTCAGAAAAAAAAAACTATGATACCGGGACGCTGGTCAGCCCTCCGAAACCAACTAACCGCAAGATTTCAATGATTCCTTTGGCTCTGAACTCACTCACTGCGGCAGCGGCAACCTTCTCCCACAGAGAAGACTGCTTGCTTGTTTGTTTGTTGTTTTGCTTGCCTGATTTTTCTTTGCATTATTGCGCTCGCCCACTATGGTGAACTATTGAAGAACCCAGCGGTGATAGGGCGGTTCGTTAGGATATATGTTTGCGGTGATTAACAAAACTGATATATTGATAGTCTTACCAAAACACCATAAACATGATTCAATTCATGAGGGGAAAGTTTGGAGACGCTTCGAATACATATTTCGCCCCGCTTTTAGAGCAAGCCTCATATACGCTGCTCGCCCCGTTTGGACATATTTTAATCAGCTCCGAAAGCGCTTTTGCATATTCTCTGAAACTGCGGCCAAAGCTTCGTGTCGTCCACCCAGTTACCGTCTACGATATCTCCTCCCAAAACAGAGGTTTTCGAAGCCCCACCGGTGTCATACACATCCATGGTAAACACGGATACAAAGAAAAATATTTACTGTAATGTTTGAAAGATTGTTATAATTCCGCGTTAGTAGAGAAAAAATACTGCGTAATGTTCTAGCCTTTTCTTGTTTGTGATGTGCCAACTTCCTTTCTGTATGACTTTCTGCATGTTGTGGAATTGAAACTACATATATGGATTGACTTAAAGCTCTGACACTCACCCTGCCGGAATCGACTATATTTATTTAGGTAAAATGCATAGCTTTCTAGAGCCTTTTATTCGCTTTTGTTTGGCCAAATGCTTATATTATTGTTTTCCCTTCTTTCTGTTCGTGGCGGTTTAACAGTTGGGTCCCTAAATATAGTTATTTCAGATAATCTTTGTGCGTCATGTTTACTTTTCTGTTTTGTGTAAAACTCGTCTTTTTTTTTTTTTTTGCTTCCATCGTTCAGTAGAACAACGTCCAAGAACCTAGCTGCCCGGCGTGACGGCAACGTGGCATTTCAGAGGTGCTTGCACTATTTTTTAAATTCAGTTGTTGTGTAAATCGATATTTAGGCCGCGATTGTGGTGGTAGTTGCAGCGTTAAAGGCTTCATTTTTTAAGGCTAGATGACCCTTTTTGAAAATGGCGCCCGGGACCTTAATACAGTCTCTGAGACTAAAATTCCTGCAACAACTGATGTCACGATGACGCAGTGCAACCTACGAGATTTGAGTGATTTCACTTTTTTTTTTGTACGTTTGCAGTATTACTAGTACATAGAGTACACGGCGCCTCTGAATACTTGTAACTGCTATGCAAATTACGTGGCGTTGTCGCTGCGACGTTCCTGTTGGACATAAGGTTGCCGATACTATAGTGTTGTTTTCAACCGACCACCTTATTCTCGGCGCATCCTCTATGTGAGTAAGTGCATGTGTTAGGCTTATCATCATAATCGTAATGTACGCCGCCGCTTTTGCGCCGCTGACGCTGTTTTCACGAGCATGAAATCGAATAACTTCATGCAAACACACCGCCATGTTGTCACGAACGATTTCGATGTGATTCACATAATTGTTTTCCTCGTCCACGAAGCAGTCGCTCGTTCATGTGTACAAAATACATGCAAATACGCCACTGTGCTCAGAGTCTGCAAAGAGCGCAAAGCTTTCCATTAAATAATAAGCAGCGTCTTTGCACTACAGCTCTGTAGTTAGCGTGCACGGGCTGAAACAATCGCTGCTTCACTGGCATGGGCATCAAATCCCAGTGACGGCGGCTGTGGAGAAAAGCGTACTTTTCTCTTCCCTCTGGTTCAATGGCGAAGCTGGCGATGACGAGGTGCGCTGACGACTAAAATAATCATGAATGTGTGTCCTGGATGACGAAAGCAGTTGTCGTCAGCGTAACACAATGGACGGTACAGAAGGACAAGGCAAACCCAGTTGCGAGCACTTAACTGCTCTCGCAGTAAGGGAAAAAATCTGCAGATCCAGGGCATGTTGAAGTGTATGCAAGACGAAGCCTAATTAAAGTGGTTAATTAAATGCGTTACAACTAATTGCGATGCGTACAATTTGGTGATGAAGGTGTATGCACAGAAAAGTACGACCAATATGAAGCTGCATTTAGGGATTGTGTACCTCTTGTGTACAACTTGTAGAATATATTGCACATTGCCTTCAATTTCCTTTTTTTAATTTCACACAGAAGACATTACTCTAAATTTCGCATTTCGGATTGTACGGAAGTGGTCTACTCATAATCTTTTGATCCTGTTTTGATAAATTTGACACTAAATAATACAGACCACTGTATTCGGCGGAAATCAATCTTGAAGCTTGAAGTGTATTATGAATTCTTTGAGATTGTGTGATAACCTAGGATGCAGTATTGACATGGCCCTGTAGTACAAGTTCTACCTTCATTTCATTGTTTAGGAAATGAAATGCAGTTTTAACCATAGCAAACCTCAGGACATGGTTATATCTTCCAGGTAAATGTAGACACAACTGCAGCCATCCAACCGCGCTACCTAAATTTGAAAAAAAATTTTTTTTTTGCGTTTGAAACGTGCCACTAGACAATAAAAACCAGCTTGAAGAACGATTATATATCATAGCTGTAATATATGTGTAGGTTAAGACATCGATTATGTCCCATAGTTGCTCAGGAGGTTATGCCAATTCTGGAGGACTGGCGAAGAACCAGCACAGGCCTCGAGACACATGCCAAATGGCTAAATCATAGAAATGAAGTAAATCGAAGAACTTGTGCAACATAATTAACTATTCTATTAATTGATCGATGCACTTTCGAGATATCTGTCAGCAGGTATGAAAGGTTCAGCTTTTATGTAGGAATCGTACTGGCACATGTTTATTGCGGAGGACATGCGAAAAATAGGCATACGCCGAGTGGCACACCACTGAGTTACTAAATCAAACAAAATAAAGTAAATCTCACAAGATGTTACATACAATTCACAATTCCTTTAACAGATCGGTATGTATTATGGATGCATGGGAAGCGACATTATATGTGAAGGTTTTATGTAGGAAGTGATTTTTTGTGGAATAGAGCTGGACATATGTGGACAGCATAGAAGGCTTATACGAGCTACTTCGCGGCTGCCTTCAAATAACCTTCGAATGTATTGACCCTTTTCGCGGTGATCCTGTGGACGCTGCCATGTTTGATCACGCAGTGACGCGTTCATTGCTTGCCTCAACTGCCTCCCTTGCCTCCGTGTTTACAATGGATGTGTATGACACCGGTACGGCTTAGAAAACCTCTCTTTCGGGAGATATCGTAAATGGTGACTGGGTGGATGACACGAAGCTTTCGCCGCAGTTTCAGACAACATGCAAAAGCGCTTTCGGAGCTGATTAAACTATGTCCAAATGGCGCGAGCAGCGTATATGGAGCTTGCTCTAAAAGCGGGGCTAAATATGTATTCGAAGCGTTTCCAAACTTTCCGCTCATGAATTGAATCAGGGTTATGGTGTTTTGGTCTTCGTTCTTTATTTAGGGGGGGGGGGGGGGGGGGGCAGGGGGGCAACTATTTCTAAGCAGCAGCTTGTCACGCGTCTGACTCAGTAAGGTTCCTCGGTGCGGTCACTATCTGATCATTTTATGCCTAATCGCTCATGGGTGTGTTCAGTTCCGTTAGATTTGTTCTTGCTGCGCACAAGGCCTGAAACGCAGCTGTTCTGCACATTTAATACCTTGAAACAAATGCGCATTATGGCTAGTAACTCGCTTACCCTTGTGGACCGTCACGAAACATTCAGCTCCGACCGTTCGTGCGCTATCGATGTAGTACCGTCACTTATTGTGCGTATAGTGCGCATATATTCAAGTGTGCACCCATTCAGTTATTCTTGACACGTTGGCCAGATAGTGGGTGTAAGTTTTCCTGCTGGTTGGGGTAGATGTGCGTAGATACTGTGCGCGAAACCTATTATGACAGGAAGCGGCACTGCTCCCGTTATCATTGTTTAAAGAGCGGTGCCCACTCTTGCCTTCAAAGAAAGGGCTTGACCCCTTTCTTTGAAGGTTAGCAATACAACGCTGGCGGATGAGCAAATTTGTGTATCCTCGAGGAAAGCCGTACGTCTCGGGAGTGCAGGAAACGTGTACGGACAGTTGCAGCAGCAGTCCGCGAACTTGGCCCCACATGTTCATTACATTCCTTAATATGCCACTCACTATTTTTGCAGCCAACTACTGCAGATGTCTTCAGTGCACATGATTTAAACCAGCATGAATGGAGCGCAGTGTGTTAGCAAAAACTCACCGGCATTTCCGACAGCTGAACGCACAGAAGCAAGGTAGAAGCGGTTTTGGTTCCGTATTCGTGCGCGGTCGCTGAGGAGACGTATGGCACGCCGCCGTAAGCGCCATCTCGTTTCTCTGGAACAAACTGCTCCGCGAAAAGGGTCAATATCCACAATTATATCCACGGAAATAGCGACTGACCCAACAGGACCAGCAGCCCGGCAGCGACGCAAAGCAGCTACGCAAGCCAAAGAAAGCTTCTCTATAACAGGGCATTCTTATGGTGAAATCAATTCAAATAATGAAATTCCTGATGGACAGACAGACGAGGCTAACATAGTTTGCAGCACTTAACTGCGGTCGCTGTAATGAAGAAACGAATGAAAGACAGGAATCTTATTGCGAAACGTCTTCAAATAATAAAATTCATAACGTGAATTTATCCTGATACCGTGAACACAAAACCATGAGGTGATAAAACACCGGCGCGGGTGTTAAAGCATAACTCTATTTTTCCTGTGCATACGTGCTACTTGTGCCTTAAATTATCATACCATATATGTCGGTGTCACTTCGACCACGGTCACTGTTACGACGAAACTGATATGTAAAACTGTGAGCTACCGGCCTAAAGGGTTGAAGATCTGCTAGCGACTGCATCGGCTCGCCATGTGTAGACCCGCCGTCTATAGACGATTTAGGAGTTACGAACAGTACACTGGTAGACATCCCGTTTTGCCCGCAGATAGATACCGCTGGCAACAAGGACGACGGCGAGCCGCCGTAGCGCAGCAGAAAAACATTAAGGAGCAAAGTTTCAGTTTTGTAATAAAAGCATTAACGTTTTTTTAGGAACTAACTGCAATTTCTTGTGAGGGTCTAACTGTTGTCGCAGGCCAATCCCAAAAATAATCCAATATAACACAGTGGTAGAAACTGCATGGCGGTTACAGTGATACCGATGGTACTACCGCTCTGTGGTCCCGGTAGTACCGTGTGGTACTGTACGGCATGGCAGCATAATGATACGGCTGTAAGGGATGAACTTTTGCATTCTTCACTCGTGGCAGCAAGCTCTTCTTGCGACGCTGTCGCTGAGACGCTGCGCCTCTGATCGAAGACGCAGTCGCCGTAATTCGAGGCGCTCTTTTACATTCGCCTACGCAGTACCTATTTTAGCTGCAATTAAGTCAACTAAGTCATGAGTACACTTTGCGGTGCCATCATTACTGCGACGTCACCTTTGATCGTTTTCAAATAAAAGATAAGTAGAATAGATCCAAAAATATCGCTCTATAGGGGGTGCATCATCGCACAGCGCAATCAAACCGGACATGCGCGCCTGTCAATGGTGACGACTGGACGGCGCGCACTATACCTTCAGTTATGCTTCGGCCACGCCGTTCGCGTTTGTTTCCATCGCGATAGTACATCACGCACACACGCTAGTGTGCAGAAGTGCAGCATACACCCTCTTTCCCTTAGGCCCTCCGCCAAGCGCAAGTGCGTTATTGAATAGAATCTATCAAAGTAAATTGCTTCAGAAAATTCGTAAAGTATGACTTCTGGACAAGCTGCAGACATCATAGCTTCGGATTGTAATTTGAATGTACGAGAATAACGGCATCGTCTCGTGACGATGTCGCCTCATGACGTAACCTCATGACATCATCACGTCAAACGAGACGTCACACATGACGTCTTCGTCAAGTGATGATGTCACCTGGGCCGGTATTTTGTAGCGATGCCTTTCCATTGCTAATGCCTTTTCGCGCTTGGTCAGTGGTCAGAGCGACGGTCCGCTCACTTTATCAATGGGATGAGCCGGCCGTGAGCAGTGGATGATAAATCTATTATAAAATAAAGCACAACGCATCGCTACAAAATACCGGACCTGATGACGTTATGTGACGCCTCTTGGAGAAGCAGCACACTTTGCGCTTCCCGCTTCTTTGCACTGTCTCCGGCATTGGCCCACATATTAAAGCAAAGCTTTCTATGTCTCACTGATTCGTCCGTGAACGCCGAAAACGCACTGCAGGAAGGCCAACTTACACAAAATTGAATTATCTGCGCATCTGCGCACACAATAGAACGTACAACGGCACACGATATGCGTATCGTAGAACACTACCGTTTACATTCGCTGTTGAACCGATAAGAACAATGGGAACTGCAACGCCACGCTACCCAGACGAACTGTATATATCTGCATTGCATTACGCTCGTCACCCAATGCATTCCCCGGCCGTCAACATGGGTAGACCGCGGGTGCAGCGCGCGAAAAGAAGAGGCTTCCGTACACGAACGTAAGCGCAAGCGCGATCGTGTCCGTAATGCCGATCCCGGGTATGGGCAACGGCAGAGCCTCTGAGCGTCTACCACAGCGATCACAAGGCAATACTGTGCAAGTGTAGAGTAGTCCATGAAACTGTGAGTGTGTGCGTGTAATCAACGGCTGCATGGTCTAAAATAAAGGCTATGCAACTTAACAAAATGTGTCTTCATTAAACTTCAACGTTCAAAAAATACAACCCTAAACAAGCGATCAAATCACATATGCATCGTATCGGGTCGCTCAGCTTTTCTTGGGTTCGTTGCGTGTTCGTTGGCTTTGACTTTGATTCAGTTTGCATGGTAGAAAGCTTCGCGTTCAACCATCTTTCTTTAAGAAAGGGGCTTTTTCTGTGAGCACCACCGACGCGAGCGCGAAAAGTCCTTACAAACTAGCGGCTAACAGCTTCGCTGTATAACTGGGCACCAATTTAACTGCACATCAGCATCTATCATCGCAAAAGAACAGAACTTGTGATCACGGCTTCTATTAGAATCATTGTACATACAGTCTAGCGCGCATGCCATAAACAGAACGAAGGACCCTCTCGGTGATATCTATTCAAATACATGTAAAATGCGCATATATTCGTTGTTGCTACGCATTCGTTTTGAATCAAGAGACCTGTACGGGCACTGGAAAGCAAGTATATATTTTATTTTATTTCGCGATTGTGCGTTTCCTTCTACTATGATCTTCCCTAGCCAGACGATTAATCGTCAAACCATTGACAGCATTTGAAACGCTGCACCTCTGGTAGCAAACTGTATACAGGGTTCCGAACTTGCCTATGAAAAAGTGACGTTCGAAGTACCGGTTGGCGTACGAGTAAGGCATGATAGTAAGCATAGCGCCACTCATGACGCATAGTGCAACACAGTGCCACAAATAACCACCTCCTATAGCATGGTTCTTAGTTAGAATTTAGTTACATTCTTAGTTAGAAACCAGCTTTGGTTCCTCATAAATGTTTGAACACGTAAAAGAGTTCTCCGGTATACTTGAACCAACTTGAAAACGCTTTTTATTCCTATGTAGTTAACCGTCTGGACATTCCTACCGGAGGCTTCCTGGTCCATAAAACTGTCCATAGAAAATGTACAACAACTTGACCTACATCGAGACTTTTATCATATTATGTGGGATGGTCGCTTTGCCGCAGTAGTTAAATTTTCAGGGCAGGACAAGACGATCATACAATGAAATTGACGCAGGGTTCTGGGGTTCCTTACTAGGTTTCCAACATGGTCAGGTTCACAAATATCAAAACGCGCGATACGCGTGTTTTTTGAAGAACAACTACAACAATGTAAATGCTATGTACGTAATAGTACATAATTGGCTGTCTTGGACTCAAAATTACATGCTCAGATGCGCATGTTTTTCACACAGTCATGCGCCTGTGTGAGCGCTAAACCTTGGACTAAATGCCAAGCACTGTTGGGCGGAAGCGCAGTGGCACAGCCAGTGTTGAACACTTGTGTTATTTCATCGACCAGCCAGGAGAGTAAGTGTGTACGGATCCAAAGGAAGTAATTACTGCAGTGACGTGAGTTCGAACCCCCTTGTGTCTTTTGGGAACAACGTCATCAGAGCGAAGCTGTCATGGCTACTCGAAGAGCTCAAAAACGTGAGACCTGCGGATCCCCCCCCCCCCCCAAGAAAAAAAAATCTGGCTGCCTCCCAAAAAATTTGCATAGCAGGCAATGCTAAACCGACACAGGAGCTGATAAGCACTTACCTAGTTCTGGCTTTTGGGCTAGGCTAAGCACTACCAAGTCATCCCCAGAATTTTCTTGAATTTATTGATTATTGATCGATTAGCAATTGGTTGGCTATCGATTGGCTATCGCAAGGCATTGGCCACATATTTGGGCTAGGCTAAGCACTACCAAGCCATCCCCAGCATTTCCCGGAACATATTGATTATTGATCAATTATTGATTAGCTATCGTTTGGCAATTGATTGGCTATCGCAAGGTATTGGCTACGTATTTGGGCTAGGCTAACAATTACCATGTCATCCCCAGAAACTTGCAGAATTTATTGATTATTGAATAATTATCAATTAGCTATTGATTGGCTATTGATTGGCTATCGATGACTGACTAAGCTTAAGTATTCCCAACCATGCTTAACTGGACTTAACCAGGCTCAGTTTCGCTAAGTTCCCAGGGGTATGTGCCATTGCAAATGGACCCTTTCTGCACTATACCGCTAGTACCGGCCCAGGTTTTCTGTGGTCGACTAACTGAATAACGGCCGACTTAAACAGCTTCGCTGTTAAAAGAAAATATTTTTATTTAGGGAAAAAAGGCAATGTTTCCTTTGAAAGTAAACTCTAGTGAAGTGAATACACCCATCCAACATTTTCTCCCACAGCAGAATAATCATGTGCTGAGCGAGTCCTTCGCCCACGGTTCGAAGCAAACTCTGGAGCTCTTAAAGTTTAATTATGTCGAGAGGCCCTTGCGAAGTCGTGTTCACGTTGCACACCGTCGTAATCTCCTTCCGTTATCAAATTTAATTCCTTAGATATAGAGAAATAAATCACAGTGTCATCGGTCTAATGAATATGTTATGCGGAGAAGGCCGGCAGATATCTGAGAGATTAAATATCACGTTGTTACGAGAGTAGTGTCAACTGCGGCACTGCCATGATGGAAAAACCAATCACCAGAATTCGACAACTTTGCTTGTTTCTCTCATACATTATGTTTTAACCACCTTAATGCCTTCTAGTAAAATATCTGATTGGCAGTACCCCCTTCACAATTTTAAGAGACGCAGAAGAAAAAAAAAGGGAATTGCTGATCATCCTTTTTGCATGAGCACACTTGTCCATTTTTCTCCGTCTTGGTAAAAAAGTAGTCTTCAACTGGCTCGAAACTGGCTCGGTTTCGGGTTCAAACCCATAGCACAGGCTTTCGCAACCCAATATGATCTTGAAACAGAGGCGTGGGTCACTTTCAATGAAATTTTTTAACCCTGGCACAAAATCACGGGAGTAATCAGTGTTTTGTTTATATTTGTATTTGGTGAGCACACAGTTAACAAAAACCGTGGCAGAGCGTGTTGCCGAAATGAGGATGCATGTTGACGCTCATTTCTCCTCTTGGAAGCACGCAAACCACTCAAAGGCGCGTGTACGCTCAGTGCCTCTTCCAAAAAACACCAATTGATGCATTTAAAGGGTTTCTCGGGTCGGTGTTTAAGGAAGGCATTTAAATATCAGGAGATTTCTTTGTCAATACAACAGACGTCGCAATTTCACGAGAGTAGCGCGACAACAGTTGATGAAACTGTCCCCAAAAATCCTGTACGACATTTTAGCTTGACGTCGGCTTGGCTACTGACTTGTGAAGTTTCTACCTATACCCAGCCCGCAGGAGAATACAGCAATACAATTTGGAAGAGCTTCATAAGCCAGTACGGTTTCTTGGTTCCCCTCGTACACCCGTTTTCACGGTTTCCCGAAAAAAAAAAACTGGATCACGCAAGAAGTTGATATTCTGAAGCAATGTGGCAAATATAAAAGGCAATGCGCAAAAAAAATTTGAGGTGTCTGTATCAATGAAGGTTAAATGAAAATTGTTGAACCTCCATTTTCCTTGTGTTGGTAGGAGTTATGTGAAATGCATGCAATGTTTGCCAGATTCCCTGGGAGCCCAAGAACCGCAGCAGTTTCATATTGAGATGGAATATAGGATGCCATCCTATGAGTAATCTGCAGCAAAAGATTAAAATATGTAGGTTAATTATGTGTTTTAAAAATAATTATTCAATACTCGTGTTCTACCGATTTTTATGCGGTAAACGAGGCGTCTATAGTCGCTTTTACCGGTCTCCTCGGTGAACTCTGCGAGCACCTTGTTTATGCTTACTTAAGGTAAACGCATGTTTTAAGTGAGGAACGATGAATGATTATTATCTGCAAGTTGAAACAGCTCTTGCAGGAAAATACCTATTCAGAGGTTCTAGAGTGTCATACTGCCGGTATTACCAATATTTCCAGGAGTCAACAACTTTACGAGACACCATGTTCAAATTTGGTTAAACAGGGGGCATGTTAAGTGTAACACGTGGCTAAACTTTCTCGTTTCTGGGTTGTATAAAAAATTAAAATTAAATTGTGGGGTTATACGTACCAAAACCACGATCTGATTATGAGGCACACCGTCGTGGGGGACTCCCGAATAATTTGGACCACCTGGGGTTCTTTAATGGGCACCTAAATCTAAGTACACGGGTGTTTTCGCATTTCGCCCCCATCGAAATGCGGCCGCCGTAGCCGGGATTCAATCCCGCGACCTCGTGCTTTGCAGCCAAACACCACAGCCATTTAGCAACCACGGCTGGTTCTGGATTAAATAAGGGCGTTGCAAATAATTACCGAACCCTGATTTCTTCCCTATTTTCGTGTGTTATACGAATCTCGTAGTAGGTTTCTCTGGTGTCCTCAGTGAAATAATTAAGACACTTTGTTTAAAGTAGACGGAAATAAGGGACACAGATTAGGTAGTGCAGCGCGGAAAGTTCGAGACGTGAGGGTTAAATGCGGCCGTTGCAATAAATTAAGTATGCAAGTGCTATGGAGTGTTATGAGTGCGTTCTACTAGTGGCACAAATCTCAGCGCGCTGCAGGGGCATGACGAAAAAGTCACCGACGTCAGAGTTAGAAGAAATCGAGGAGAAACTATCGCAAAATACTATGCTATGACAAATGCATGTCGAATAAATATAACCTATGCAAAAAAATCCTTTGGACGGTGCATGAGAGCGTTATGTGGCCAGTCCAAAAAAATGTATCCCGATGTCACGAGAGAACTTTAGGTTACAGCAAGTTTATATTTGGTGGCAAAAGGGAGCATTGTTACTCTAATGTGTAGTGAAATCTTAACGCTCTTGACTTAATTAAGAGTGCTGGAAATACTTACTGAAGCGTTATTTTCTCGGTAGTTCTATGGGTTATGCGAGGTTTGTAGCAGTTTTTTTCCTCGATTCACTAAACAAGACGCCTCGTTTATATTCGCTTAAGATATGGCTCAGATTAATGGGTAATGCGTAGGTACAGCTAAAAGAGTGTGCCTTAATTACGTCCTTATCATTATATTACGTATACAACTGCTGCGGTGCATCATATGTGTGTTTTACGAAGAACGCAGAATGTTGTTGCGGCCCTCGGAGAATTTTTCACGTCACTGGGATCAAGTTTAGCGAAAATTGGGAACATAATGGCCGATGATATTTCTTAGTAAAATGTGTGAATGCAATACTGCGTTTGCAAAAGATTTCTAAATGAGAGCCCGAAAGCGTTATATGAGGCCAAGGTATCAAACAGGCTAGCCATATGTTGGCAATGTTTTAAAATATACAATATAACTACAGGCAACTGAAACTCTCATTTCAACTGTTCGACAAAGATAGCTTCGCTGGATATTGGCTTGTGATCCTGCAATGTCGTTCAAGCATGTTGCCTGTTATTTTATAGCGAAGCTAAACAAAATAAAAATTAAGTAACTCACAAAATGTTTCTTTCGAGAAGATGTGGCAAATGCTATGGCCATTACTAAGCCAAATTCTCAAGTGCGTGTGCCAGTTAGGGGCTAAATAAAAATTGCTATAGCCTCGTTTTTGGCCCCTGTAAAGCCGGTATGTGAAACACTTCCAAAGTATCCCGCACTTCAGTGGAAGGACCATACAAAAGGTGATTTCATGGCGAGTATTTTATAGGTGAGGTGTACAAAGTTTTGTAGTATATATAGACACACACACACACACACACACACACACATATATATATATATATATATATATATATATCACAAGAAGCCACCAAACAACAATACCAAGGACCACATAGGGGAAATTACTTGCACTGACTAAGTGAATTACAGCAATGATAACGAAATAGAAATGAAAGTGTACGAAAAAACAAATTGCCGCAGGTGGGGAACGATCCAACATCTTCGCAATACGCGTGCGATGGTTCTACCAATGAGCTGCCGTGGCCCTGCGGCTACCGACTACCACGGCCCTGTGCAACGTGCCACAAACGTTTGACCTTTGTGGCTTGATTATCACCTTTACAAATACTTCTGAACTCTTTGTTTTTTAGCCTTTTCTTCTTGCGTGGCATGTCATTTGGTTGGCGTCCTCAGTGAACTAAACGAGGCAGATTCTTTAGGTTGGGTGATAGTCAGGCCTAGGTACTCTATGATGTCTAAGATTTCAAAGTTGGTGTCTTGCTTTCGGGCTTTCGCAAAGAATTATGTATGAAAGAGCTCTGCAGCGTTGTGATTACGCCGGAGGAGCGGCGCAGAACTTATCCCGTGGCTCTGGCCAAACTGCAAATGCTACCGTGAACAAATTTAGCGACGGTGTGCGGAACACTATGGAAAATATTTATGCCAAGGAAAATGCGTTTGGATCAAATACAGGTTTTGCAAAACTCTGTAAATATAGTGTCCGAAAGTGTCATTTCTCCACTATGAGCTATGCTTTCCAATGTCCCGACACAAGTGTACATTTATATTTCGTGCAAAGGGTTGTCATGGCAGGTGCAATGTGGGGCAAACGTTTCAATTTACGGGCCTAATTAGAAGCGTTGCGAATAATTACTGCAGCCTCGTTTTTTTCTATTTTCGTGCGTCAAACGAAGTTGGCAGTTGGTATCTCTGATGTCTTCGACGAACTAAACACAGCACCTTGTTCTCATTTGTAAAAAGAGAAAGGGCAGGTTAGGAATGATGTTCAGGGAAAGAAAGTAGGATTTGTGGGGACTGATTAAGGCATTTGGTGCAAATTACGTTTGGCAGCCAATCACAACTTCATAAGAGCGTTTTTTGTACGAACAACGCAGAATCCGCTGCTCTGGGGTAGCCAGTGACTGCAACCAATATCAAAGTGAGTAGAAATGGGGAGAGGGGCGGGACACTATGGCCAATGTTCTGGTGAAGTAAAATGTGTGTCCAAGTTTTTAATCTAAAGAACCGCAAGAAAATGTAGGTTAAGAGAGGACAACTGAGCTAATAATCTGCAATGGGCCATTTCATCGAACTTTTTGGAGAAATCAATGGATATGCGATATGTTTGTAAATTTTAGTTGTTGTTGATAAAGAATGTTATGTGAAATCAGTCTGCTGAATATCGCAAAATAGTTATTTACAGAAGGCGCGCTGGCGGCGGAAAAAGTAATTGTTTATTGTTTTCCTCCAACTAAGACGTAACGTGCGAGATAATAATGTGTTCAAACAGCTGAGAAGGGATGTTTATTAGAGATAACGCACGATAGTTACTCGGTGGCCATTTCCCCCGGATGTCAAAATAAGGGTACTTTTGCAACTTTTCAGTTGCATGAAATTTAGTCCGTTCTTATGAATTGGTGAAAGCTGTCACACATCTTTCACGGCTACGAAAAATAAAAAAAGCTATAAATGTATTCAAAACCGTTTTCCACTTTTATGCCTTCCAAGGAGCCCAAGAAGATCTGTCAATCTTGACAAAAAGTCGTGGGGCCGCCACATTCATATGGTGAAGGATTAGCGACGAAGCTGTTTAGGCAGCTTACATTGGCTGCATACATTACGAAATCACACATTGTTTTTTTTTTTTCATACGGCACCACACTACGCCGACACAAACACCGCCGCGGACACCGCACCTCCCTTGCATCTGCCGCAACCGCTGCTGCAGCAGCGCCGTAACCTCCGACGCGACTGACGTTATAACGACAGATGCGCACGCCACGTGCACAGGCACCGCCGAAACACTTTTCCCCCCTCTCATTATTCGTCATGAAAGAATATAAAACAAATTAGGCTCATGAAGGCCAACGTGCTACACTAAGTGCACTTTCTTATAGTGTTTCTCTTCCAACGCCGAATTTATGCGGTTCTGTTTGGACCCTTGATATTAAACTTATTTTGGCAGTTGGTGGAGTCGGTGAAGCCTGCTTCACCTCCACCGCGGGTCGGCCTGGTATTTAAATATCTCCGGTATCGGCCCACGCATTCCTGTCCATGTTCCCTGATACGGACGTAAGCCGGCAAGAGTACCGCCTCTGGGAACGCATGCGGAGGATACATACGGGCGCTATAGGTAAACAGCTTCACCGTAAAAAAGTCGAAGTTTTGCCCAATAGCCGAATCATCGATTACGGCAGCAAATTATTAGTCAGCTAAAGGAAGTACGGATAGTCGTTTTATCGGCTGTATAAACTTATAAACATTCGCTTACCAACTGAATTATCAAGCATCGCGCCACGCGTGCACAGGCAAACATAAACACAGCTCACTCTATGACTGCGGACACTCGCTGTCAAAACGCTGGCGTAAGGAAGAGCGCCAGCAGTCGCGAGCGAATTGACCTTCGTGCTGCCTCTCGCTTGAATGCGAACTAAGCGGCGAGAACACAGGGCACACGAAGCTACGAGCCCTAGGCGCACCTGGACCCTGTGCCCAACGTAGATTGCTGCCGATATAGGGCCCGCACGGCCGCGCACTGCCGTGTTCACGGCTGATACACTGCCGCTGCCGAAGAACATGCTCCCCACCCCCCGCCCCCGGTGCGTTGCGCGCGATCGATGACGTCGCGTTTGCTTCGCGCCTTCCTCCTTTGCGGGCGCGGGTTCGAGACACCATACTTGGCTCACCTTCACACGCTTTTTATCGCGCACACAGCATACGGTGCGCGGCCATGGTGTTTCACACTTGGACATTATACGGAACATGACGGCGGCGCCGATGACAACGACGATGGCGGGGATGCGCCTGTAGTGTTCGCATAATTTCGCAATAAAACCAGGTCAATTATTGTGAGTGCTAGACACTTCCCTTCTCAAGATGGATTTTGCCATCCCATCGGACGAGAGGTAACTTAAGAAATATGTTCAAAATTTCTAGGAATCCCCTTATTGAGACACCTGATGAACTTTTAAAGGAAATATGGCCAACCATCCATAAATTCGTAATTCACGTTAGCATCACGTATTGCAGATGAGAGTAATGGAAGATCATCAGAATTCGCAACACGAGCTGGCAAAATATAGCACATCCGCAGAACCTCTAGCAATGAATAACCACATTAACAAGTTGAGATTTTCTTGCAAGAACAGTGCCAAATGCTTCTGAAAAGCACCATTATCCGAAATTATTATTCTGAAGGACAGATTTTCTTTGTAACCAAGTGCCGAAAAAAATTCATTTGCAATTATGTTCATTATTTCAAGCTAGAAATACATTACCTCCAGAACACGGAAAAAAAATCAAAAGAAAGCTCGGGTTGTATGCAAGTTAAACATATGGGATGGCGCCAAACGCTCGAAAATATGCAAGTTGTTTGACACACCCACTGTTCTTCGTCTCAGTGCCGACCTGCAATGCAAAGGCTCATCAGTCTCTGGCTCTTGCCAGAAACGATAGTTTATTAAGCGAAATAGCTGTCGCAGTCCTCCTAACCGTGTGAATCCATTTGTCGACAAATCTTCTTTGAGGCGTGGTTAATTTATTATAACTTTTTTACACGTGTCTTCTTCACACAATCCAAACGTTCTTTTATCTCAGTGCATTCTCGAGAATAAGGCCGAGGTACCCATGACGGCGGCACTGGATCGATTGCGAGGAGCCGAGGCACATAATTACGGCTCTGCTTAATGGGTCGGCACGAACGTAGGAGGCGTGGGCGGGACACTCGACGCTTCGCTAGTCCCAGACGGACGAGGAGAAGAACCAATATCACGCTCGGCATTCGTCGTGACACCTTGAAGAAAGAAAACTGCGTAAGAGAAAGCGCTAAGGTGGCGGCACCGTTTATATCGTTCTTCAGACTGCTACATGGCTCGAAAACACTTCAGGCGCCAGCGCTCTGAACGCACGGAGATTTTACCTTTCAAAGAAGGGCACGATGATCACAGGAATGAAGGCTCGAAAGAGAGAATACAGGACACGGTTGTGGAGGGTGACGCTTGTTCTCTTGAAGAATGCGTGCGTTGTTGCTGCCCTTGGCTCTGTAATGAAGAAGAACCTTAAAGCGCGATCTCTCTTCTTAATCACATTTAAGGGCGTAAAAAAAGAAGAGAGAGTAAATGCAGGCAGTCTAGGCGACACTTTCAATTAAAGACTCGCAGGCAAACGAGCGCACGGCTCCGGCGAAGGTTTAATGCCGTGTGAGACGAGGTGTGCATTCGAAAGAGCAAACAACGTGGCAGCCTTGACACAGGAAGGCGCGGAAGAAGCCTGCTAAGCAGCCGTCAAATTAAGGGCATTGTGTGGGATATGCTCTCAAGAGTAAACAATTCTTCATCGTTCATTCTAGAATGATTCACTCCCATATGAACCCTGAAACTGAGCTTCTTACGCAGCTTAGTGAATGCGGCTTTATCGGCACCGATATTGCTCCCTCTTAGTCCTCATTCGGTGTTGGAGTCTCGTTAAAGCTGGTATGTCATGCAAGTCGTGCGACTGGCACAGTCCTGGCATTTGCAGAACGGAAAACTTACGTGTAAGTCAAAAATACACCCAATGCTTTCGCACTGAAATATTGAATAGAAATGTGCTGAGGGACGAAAAACAACATGAATGCGTTACCTCGTTTCAACCGAATACTGATTATTCGACAGCGATGCTTTCGAAAATTCAGACTTAATGCGCCCAGTCCAAGTCTAGGTACGTGACTGAGTGTCCTGAGGTACTGACTCAGTGTCCTGAGTTCCCAGGACACTGTGGGCTCAATGGTAATGAGATGGCCGATGCTGAAGCAAAGCGCGCCCTCAGCAATGGCCTGCGAACTGTAGTGCCGTTCTCTAGACCAGACATCACATGCCTCCTGTCGAAATTAATGAGGAGTGCGACGAAAACATACTGGGCCCAGCCAGACGCTCGTCACGTTCGCCTTAAAAGGCTGGATCCCGATATGCAATTTCCTGTTCTGCGTGGAATTCGACGCCCTCATACATGCTTGATACACAGACTGCGACTAGGCGTCGCTTTCATGCGCAAATATTTGCACATCATTGGACGGACAGACTCCCCGGAATGTTCAGTGTGTGGTGTTATAGAGACTATAGACCATGTGTTCGTGGTGTGCCCTGAGTATGCACGCGAAAGACTCACACTGGCAGCCACCTTGAGGCATTTATATAATAGACCACTGTCGGAGGACCTCTTGCTAGGCGCCGGGCCACATAGTTGTCAGACAACAGAGACAATGCGTGCTTTTTCACGCTTCTTAGGCGACACGGGCCTGGACTCACGCTTGTGATAATCATCTGTGCAATGTGTCCTTTCACCTAGTTCCTCCCATTATCATCCCCCATTGTGACCCTCTTTCTTCCCCTCCTCCCCTTCTCTTACGTAGAGTAGCAGGCCAGATGCTCCATATTCTGGCCGACCTCTCTACTTTTTCACATCAATAAACTACTTCTTCTTCTTAGGTACGTGAATATAGGTTTAATAAAGATATTGACGCGAAGTAAGCTGTCCACTGCAGGTACCGATCGTCATAAGTCAGCTGCCCACTACAGGCACAAGATCGCCAGAGAGAAGACGACGAAGGGCGCAGATGTGCGCGCGTTCTCTTGAGTGTCGGCTATCATTAAAGAAGGCTGTTCTCTTTCGGCGAGCTCGAATTAATTATCTTCGTGGCATTTTACTGGTGGAGGTGCTGGGTATATGATACCATTGCCGGAGACGCAGCGTACCCCTGACTCATCCCCAGTGAGTAGTCCGGGAGAGATTACTCCTGTGCATGTACGCTACGGCCGCCGTCCTCAAGGGCTCCAACCTGAGCACGGTCTGTTGCCCGATCGTATCCGGACGATGTACCTGAGCCCACAGTCTCCTATTGCTGCGGCTGTTCCGCCGGCGCAGTTCATCTTCAACCAGCCACAGACACTGATTGCATTTCACTGAGAGACTACTGAAGACGTGGAAGATTGGCTAGACCATTTCGAGCGGGTCGCCGAATGCAATGAATGGAACGAAGAGCGCAAGTTTCGCAACGTGCACTTCGCGCTCCAAGACTCCGCGAGGACGTTGTTCCATAACCATGAAGCGCTATTGACTTCGTGGCACGAATTTCGACAGCAGCTGGTCGCCACGTATTCCAACATGGACAGGAAGTAGCGAGCGGAGCTGGCAATACAGGCAAGATTCGAAGCCCCGAACGAGAGCGTCACCGCGTATAGTGAAGACATGGCTCGGCTCTACTGACGTGCGGATGCCTCAATGGCCGAAGAAAAGAAGGTGCGACATTTGATGCGAGGTGTGAAGCAAGAGATCTTTGCTGGATTTATTCCGAATCCACCCACAACACTTGCAGACTTCCTTGCTGAAGCGACAGCAATGGAAAGGGCCCTTCGACAGCGTACCAGACAATGCAACCGCAACGGGATGAAACTTTCACACAGCCCCCCAACATGACTTCGGAAAACCACCTCGAGGACCTACGCGAATTGATCAGGGCTGTGGTAAGAGAAGAGCTCCACAAAATGCATGTAACCGACGCGCCGACAGCGCGAATTTCTGATGGAGATAGTGTGCGACGAAATTACTGAACGCTGAAACGACGAAACTACTGAACGTTACGAGGTACCACAACAGCGGGAGCCAGTCCGAATGACTTATGGGGACGCCATACGCCGACCGTCGCTGTACGGCACTCAAACTTAATGCACCCCTCTGAGCAAACAGAAGTAGCGTTAAGCGTCGCAGTCCACCGTCTATCGAGGAGTCGAGGCCCAGAAAAAGCGACGTCTGGCGGGCTCCTGACCTCAGGCCCCTATGTTTTCATTGCGGAGAGGCTGGCCACGTCTACAGGATGTGCCCCTATCAACGCGTGGGCCTCCGCGGGTTCCCTCCAGGTGTACCTCGTTCACGACCTCGTCAGCGCCCGATGGAGTTAAAGAACTTCATCGCGAGTCGCGACAGTTCATTCGAGCAACGACGGCACGAGTCCCGTTCTGCATCCCCTGCTCGATACCGATCGCCAAGTTTCTCATTTCATCGACACGCTCGTAGACGTCGTTCACCGAGCCCTGCAAACCCGGAAAACTGAGTCCAGTGACCTCCGGAGGTGAGGCCGCTGACGCCGAGCGCTTCGAATATCCTCCATCATGACGACATCGAAGACAACGCACCGACGTTCAGTCACACTCAGGTGCCCGAAGGCAAGTGGTAACGTCAGACATGCTGGTTACCATAGACGACAAAGAAGTTACAGCTTTAATTGACACTGGTGGGGACAGCTCGATTATGAGCAGAGAGCTTGCATCAAAGTTAAAGAAAGTTTTTATACAGTGGACTAGATCGCATGTCCGTACTGCTAGAGGGCATCTACTAATTCCCGTGGGCAGATGCACCGCTCGGGTCAATATTCGTGGATTTACGTACATCGGGGTCTTCATTATTCTGCCCAGTTGCTCGAGGAACTTGAAACTCGGAATGGACGTTCTACAGGCGAATGGAGCCATTATTAACCCGGAAAAATAGAGCGTGACGTTCTCTATGTCAAAAGCCATAGCAAGCGACGCTGTCGATTAGAATCACACCGAAAACGCCTTGCGCGTCGTCGAAGACAGCATAACGGTACCGCCCAGAAGCAGCCTACTGACCCTGGTAACGTGCGACGCATTCGACGGCTATGAAGGCATCGCCAAGGCAAACACTCCGTTAATGCTTGAGCGGAACATCTGCATTGCGCGGGGCGTCGTTCAGCTTCAGCAGAGACGGTCATTAGTCCTAATGACAAACTTCAGCAACGAATATCAGCCCTTACCGCAAGGCACATCTGTCGCCTTCATCCATGAAATTGCTGCCTTCACTGATGTCGCCTTGCTAGAAAGTGCGTCCCCTAATTCATCGAAAGAGGTCAACCTGAGCGATCGCATTAAGATTAACTCCGACTTATCGGAATGATAGAAACGGCAGCTAGTGGACCTTGTCGATGACTTCTCTGGCTGTTTCTCTATCGAGTCTAAAGTACGGCGCACCTCCGTTACGAAGCATCGCATTCCTACGGACGAGTCAGCACGCCCCGTTCGTCAGCATCCTTACCGCGTTGCGCCTACGGAAAAGGAGGTGAGAAAGTGCCAGGTTTAAGAAATGTTAGATGCTGACGTGATTCAGCCGTCCATAAGTCCATGGGCGTCACCCGTCGTGTTAGTTGAAAATAGGAACAACACACTACGCTTCTGCGTAGACTACAGACGGCTTAATAGTGTCACCGAACGCTTCGTTTATCCTCGGCCACGGATAGATGACGCTCTGGACGGTCTACGCAACGCCCAATTTTTCACCTCGTTGGATCTTAAGTCTGGGTACTGGCAGATCGAAGTAGATGAGCGTGACCGCGAAAAAACGGCATTTGTGAGTCTTGATGGCTTCTATGAATTTAAAGTCCTCCCATTCGGCCTGTGTTCCGCACCTGCCACATTTGAGCGGATGATCGATGGACACTGTTTTCTCTGGACTAAAATGGCAGACGTGCTAAGTCTGCTTAGACGAACTTGTGGTGTTTTCCAGAACGTTTGATGAAGATCTGGAACGACTCAGGAATGTACTCCTCTAAAACAGCAAAGCACATCTGACTATCAAGCCATTTTGGCTTTCAGGAGCTAAAGTTTCAGCCCCCGCGGTGTTCACGTAGTCAGCCCCCGCTGTGTTCGGCCAGACCCCAAGAAGCTAGCTGCCGTCGCTGAGTTCCCGCGTCCAACAGACAAGAAGGCAGTTCAGCGATTCTTAGGTCTCTGCGCCTACTACCGTCGTTTCGTCGAAGGATTTTCAAGGATCGCCGAACCATTAACGAGACTAACACGCCAGAATGTACCCTTCAAGTGGACGGAAGAACAACAGGAATCCTTTACAGAATTATGGAAGTGACTGCAAACAGCCCCCGTACTCGCGCATTTAGACGATAAGGCTGACATAGAAATCCACACAGACGCCAGCAACGTGGGTCTCGGTGCTATACTGGTTCAGTGGCAAGACGGCGCCGAACGAGTACTAGCCTACGCGAGCTGCAGTCTCACAAAGGAAGAGGTCAACTATTCCACGACTGAAAAGAAGTGTCTAGCTGTCGTTTGGGCCATCGGCAAGTTTCGACCCTACCTTTACGACCGACCTTTTCGCGTAGTCAGTGACCACCACTCACTGTGTTGGCTTGTGAGTCTTAGGGACCCTTCTGGCCACCTCGCTCGCTGGAGCCTCCGCCTTCAGGAGCACGACGTCACAGTGGTATATCGATCAGGACAGAAGCACGGCGACGCTGACTGCCTCTCACGTGCAACTATACGTTGGAATCCCTGTGACGTAGAGCAAGATTTGACGTTTTTGTAGCGTTAGCTACACTGGCCTAGCCAAGCCCGTTTCGCGTGGCACATCAAGAGCCGTGCTGCGCATGCGCAAGGATCAGTGATGTCACACGGCTTGCGCACCGGAGCCACCGGAGCCGGCACCTCTCGCGCACTCCGCCACCGCCGCGCGCGACTCACCGCCGCCGGTCTGCGCATTCCAGAGGAGGGACTTCGTAGCCGTGGTAGACGCACTGGCGCCGGCGCGCGCTCGCTGTGCAGTCGCCGTCTGACACTGCGCTGGAGCCGCTGCGCTTCTGACTGGCGTTTGCCAGTGTGGTATAGCCATGGAGAAGGAGAGCGCAAATGCTGCTCAACAGCGCAGAAGAACGGAGAAGCTTGACTCATCGGATCCCGAAGTAGTTGCCTGGCAATTAGCGGTTGAGCGTAGGAGACAACCAGGAAAGCTAAGAATAATCAGCTGAACCTTTGCTAACGCTACGTATATCCTGGCATAGCCGAGCTAAGCCACTGCAACTTTTTTTTCGTGTAGTAGAAACTGTCGAGATGGCTGACATCCAGCGTGCCGGCAGTATGTTGCTTCCCCTCATCAGATACATTCAGGCAGCCGGCGTTGTTATTCCCCGACCGATGTTACAAGGTCTGACTTTTAGGGGCGAAGCTCCTTATAGCGGCACCCGTTCGTCCCCGTCGTAGTAGGTAGCCACGTCTAGTTTTATGAATTGCTCAATAGATGGCGTTGTGTGTCCGTATATGTATGTATACCCATATATACATATATATGTATACGTATAGTATAACCGGAAGCCGACTTCCGCTTCCGTTTCCACTTCCGGTTCCGCTTCCGTTTCCACTTCCGGTTCCGCTTCCGGTTCCGGAAGCCAGCTTCCGGCTTCCGGAGAACGCTTCCGGCGTTTTATGAAAAAAAAAAATTCCGAAAGTTGTGTCCGTAGCGCGGAATCGAACCAGGGACCCCTCGATTCCGAACGCGCGGCGCTAACCACTACGCCACGAAGCTTTTTTTTTTTATTGCATTGGTATAACAGTCAACCACGTAGTGACAAATTCATAATTTTAGAACTGCTTCATGTGTAACAAGCATTCCATACGGGGCACCCAATCGGGTACACACTTTTTCCCCTTTTCCATTTCGAGGAATGAAATGAGATACTCGCGAAAGTACTCTATTGCAGGGCGAGCATCAACGTCTGCATGGCGAACAGCCATGCGTGACGTCCAAATACTATGCAGAGCCATTAACATAGTAATATCATATGGAAAACCATCCTGGTTATCAACCATTAGGTACCTTATTCCCTGTGCATCCAAAGGGAAATCCTTCTTTAAGGTCCTTTGCAGGACATCCCAGAACAACACGCCATCCCAGCATTCCAGGAACACGTGTTCAATCGTTTCAGGTTTCCGGCACAAAAAAACAGTGGTCACCCCACGGAACGAAGAATCCCTTACCAGAAAGCCAAATCTTAACTGGCAAAACGCCTGCATGTAATTTAAAGAAGAAGGTTTTCACCCCGGGACGCACAGGCATGCTTTTTACACGTTTCAGCACTTTGCGCCACTTTCCTCCCGAGAAATGAGTCCGGTACAATGGAATTGGGAGAACAATATCACATAAATCATTATACAATTTTTTACGAGACACTACGCTTAAATATTCAATCGAGAAACGGGCCTCCAGGAAGCGGCACGACTCAAGAACCTCTTTAAGGTAACCCTGTAGTCGACCTTCCATTTTATTGAAAGAGATGACAAAGTTGGGCAAAGCACTGACCAGTCGTACTTGGCAAACTGTGCGCAGGAAAGGATCCTGAACATCTCGAAGGTACAAAAAATGATTTACAAGCTGTCTCAGAAATAAATGCGATAAGCTTAAGCCCCCATCACGAACACGCCGAAAAAGGTTCGTCCGACCAGTTCGTTCCCATGTCGATCCCCATATAAACAAAGCAAAAACTCGATGCAGTCTTTGCACATTCACTCGAGAGCAGTAGAGCACTTGCAACACATACCACAATTTACTAATGAAAAACAAATTGCAAACCGTTGCACGAGCAAAGATTGATAAATATCTGCCCTTCCATTTCTCGGCTTTTTCTCGGATTGCTTCTGTCTGTCTCCTCGAATAGGGATCACTGTCGGTGTAATTTTCTAAGGGTACGCCTAAATACTTCACCGGGGTTGTTACCCACTGCACATTCAGGAAAAACTGTGGCGTGAGGTGCCAATCGCCATGCCAAAAGCCAATACATTTTCCCCAATTGACTGCACTACTGCTTACTTGACAAAAACGTTTTACAATGGTAATAACCTCCGCTTTACTTTCGAGATTTGAACAAAAAACACCTAAATCGTCTGCATAGGCCAGAACGCGTACTTCAGATGCACGTAGCCTGAAGCCACTAATTGTACTGCGGTTTATAATACTTAGGCAAAAGCTTTCAATAAACATGCAAAAAAGGAGAGGGGAAATAGGACAACCTTGGCGAACTGAGCGACGCACTTGGATGAGATTTCCAACTTCTTTGTTAACAATGAGCCTAGTACTACAACCACTGTGCGCCATACGAACAGCTTCAGTTATTACTGTGCCAACATTTGCTTGTTCTAAGACAGTTATAAGTAAGTCATGAGGCACGTGGTCAAAAGCCTTCTCAAAATCAATCTGGAGCATCGCAACTGCAGCCTTCATGACATCACAACACTCTAATACACACCTCGCTTTGTGAATGTTGGTAAAGATGCTTCTGCTCTTTATTCCACATGTTTGATGCGGGCCCACTATTTCTTTTATTACACTTTGCAACCTTCTAGCCACTATTTTCATAAAAATTTTGTAATCAACATTTGTCAGACTGATAGGACGATAGGCTGATACCTGCCGAAGTTTAATAGAATCGTTCGTTTTCGGAATAAAAATGGTATGCGAAGTGAGAAATGAAGGAGGCAGAGATTTAAACTCAAAGGGCCTCATTGAATAAGCGTCCCAATATCGGAGATATTTCTCGCTTGAAGGTCTTATACAAAGCCGCACTTAGCCCGTCAGGGCCAGGGGACTTCCCGGGATTTAGGTCTTCGATTGCTTTCTCTACCTCTCCTACCGAGATTGAAAGTTGCAATCTATCCTTTGTTTCGTCATCTAATTGTGGCATGAACGCCAAAAATTCACTTTTGAATTAGTCACTATCTACCGTACCTAAAGAAAACAGAGCATTGTAATACTCGTAAAAGGCTTTCTCAATCTCGTCTTTCGCACTTGTCAAGGCCCCATTGTATGTTATTTCTGCAATTATATTACGTTGCGCGTAACTTTTTTCCGGCCCTAGTGCGGGCTTTGTAGGCCTTTCGGCCATTACCGTTTTCTCTGCTCTCGCTCTTATAATTGCACCCCGAAATCTTTCCACGTCTAACAACTCCAATTTTTCTTTCACCACACGGATATCTCCCTTAAAGGTTCCAGGCGTTAGACACTCTTCTTTGACAAGAGTTTGCAAGTTTGAACGTAACAGTCTCTCGTGAATTCGTTCTTCATGTTTAAGTATGCTGCTTCTTTCTACAGCTTTCATTTTAATTTTTTGCTTAAATGTTTCCCATTTCGGCCCAGCTTCTGAATTACTGTCACGGTACAGTTCTTGTATGCCCTCATGTACTAAAGTTTTGAAAACATCGTCATCAAGTAGTTTATTATTAATTTTCCATAAATCCCAGTTAAATTTTGCTTTCTTTCTTTTTTGCGGCAAAGGCTAAACATCACGAGGCAATGGTCAGTGAAGGTGAGGGGTGTTACGCAATAATCTTTACACAGAGGCACAATATCCAGCGACACATATGCACGATCTAAGCGTGCGTGACTAGAACCTTCAAAATGCGTGAATTGGACATTATGCCCCCTGGTAATACATTCTCCCACATCTTCCAGCGCGAAATCATTGATGATATCCATTAACTTTATCGTGCTAGTATCACGGTGCGGCGTAGTACTCGTTTTGTCTCGTGCTGAGCATACACAATTAAAATCGCCGAGAAGGATCAGTATACGATTAGTGTTACAATACTCACTAATACGGCCGAAATAATCTAGACGCTGTGCAACATCAGTTGGAGCATACAAACAAACCACGCGCCATTCATTGCCGGCAAAAACAAAGTCACAAACTACAAAGCGGCCCAATGGACAGCTTATAACAGACTGTATAACAATCCCTAAGCATCTACGCACCAATAATACACACCCTCCTGACGTCCCCACCGCATGACTGACGCACACACTATAGTGCGCCGAGAACGGGCGTAACATGCCGTCGGTCTGGTCCTCGCCTTGAACTTTAGTTTCCAGCACTGCGATTATGTCCAATTCTTGTTCCATCGCAATACGATACAACTGATTTTGCCTTCTTTTAGTCGCTAATCCTCGTACAATAATTGTTCCTACGCGCAGGGACCTTTCCAATGACACAATTTTCCTGCCGGACGAGACCGCCGGCAAGACGCCCTCATTTCCCATCTCGACGCTTTGTGCAGTCGCCATAGTGGCGTCTAAGAGTTCACCTCCTTGCCGCCCCTTGTCAGGGACGACGCGCGCGTCCGAACGGCGCTGCGAGGTTTCTTCTTCACCCCATTCGCTTCCAGCGAAGGTTCAACCTGTCTCAGACGCTGCTCCTGCGACACCGCACTCACGTCGTCATGGCGACGCTTTGCCGGGGTTGTCTCCGCGTCCATATTTCCCAGAGCACTTTCGTCGACCGCTGGTTTTATGCTTGCTGCCTGCTGCGTTTGAGAGACGCTGGTCGCGTCCGAGGACTCTCCCATGGGGCCCTCATCCTGGAGCACCGGACCAACGCCAACCGCGTTCGTTGTAGCAGTCTCTTGGTGCTCACCGACGCTGGACACCGTCATGGCCGGCGTCTGCAGCACCGAGACGCGGACTTCCTTGTCAGCACCCTGATCAGTTCCGCTCTTGTCAGCTGTCGCAGGTGCCGCAGCTTGCTCTGCTTCTTCCTCGTCCATGACAAGCTCGCTTTGGTCTACAACCGTAGATCTGCCCACAGCTTTGGCGTAGCTGCGAGTACATGCCTCCTGTCCATGGCCAAACGCATGACATTCGGCGCACTTCGGTACCCTGCAATCACGCCGTATATGACCCGTGTGTTGCAACGAAGGCAAAGAGGGGCTCGTCCTGGCGCCACAATGAGCACTGTACCGCTGCCCAGGCGCATCTGGTGCGGTATGTTGTCCAGTGCGATACCCTCTTTCAAAAACAATCGCACAAACTTTGTCAGAGAGTCAGCACATTCGAAGCCCCCCGCTTTCCACCTGTCATTGGTCACTTCCTGCACTTCGCTGTATTCACTGAATGCCCTCCGAATGTTATCGCTCGTGACATCCAAAGCCACCCAATGCAACTTCAGACGCACCTCTTGCCTGTTGGGGTCGATGACGATACAAAGACGATCCTTGACGACCAACCTTCCTGCTGCTATAAGCTTCTTTTTTGCTTCATCCGTCCGCAGGTTAACGAGCCAGACGTGGGACATCTGGTAGGCACCTATTACAGCAACGTCCTTGATGACGCCGGCGTCTTGTAAGGGCTTTCGAAAGTCTTCTATACGATATGGACGACCTGAGATGTCGCAGTGCAGCATGACTGCACGCTTCATAGCTTCACCTGATGAAACGTTGGGCAGAATAATCCTGTAGTCCTTGGGCACGGAAAACGACGGGCTACCACGGCCGTTGACGACCGCTGTCGCAGCTCGCTCGGAGCCAACCATCCTGCGTCCGCACGCGTCGGTGACCGGGAGCAGAATGACTACGCCACGACGCGCACATAGACACACGCACCACGATGGCAATAAATACCCAACATTAACGAAAGGCCGCGTTTCTAGCGCGTTTCTAACGCGTTTGTGCTAGCGCGTTACGGCCCGTGTAAGAAGCTGGTGTAAGACGCTGTGGCCTCTCCGCCTTACCTTCAACGCGTTTCGAACGCGCTGCCCAAGGCGGTGGCAAGTCAAGTTCAAGTCGAGGAGCGTTTATGAATACGGGGGGTATACTCTCTCAGCAGTCATGTGATGGCGTCGGCAAAGGCGGTGCACGTTCCGGCATGTGTAAATGGCTGCGTAAGACGCTGTGGCCGCTCCCCCTTACTAGAGAGTACTGCACGTTTCTAACGCGTTTGTGCTAGCGTCCCCTTAAGCGGGAGATCCGATGATTCCTTCCCGAGCCTCGCCCACTCATCGTCATTCACCCCGTGGATATGCTGTGATTTTTTTACTGCCTCCGGAACGACGTGCTCTACAAAAAGAGCTTCGGAAGAGTTTCACTGCGCGAAGTGATCCAGGCGTGTCATTACAACCCGTGTGCCGGACACTTAGGCTTCTTCAGGACGTTAGCGTGCATACGCCAGAAGTATTAATCGCCACAACTATTCTCGTCCGTTAAGCGCTGCGTGAGAAGCTGCCGTGATTGTCAACGGTGCGAGATTCCACCTCTGAAACCTGCTGGTCTTCTCCAACCCCCGGACCCTCCTCCAGCACCGTTTCAACAGGTGGGAATGGAGCTACTTGGTCGGTTCCCTACGTCGTCCGCAGGAAACAAATGGATAGTCGTCGCGACGGACTACCT
The DNA here is from genome assembly GCF_013339745.2 of Dermacentor silvarum. Lineage (NCBI taxonomy): Eukaryota > Metazoa > Arthropoda > Arachnida > Ixodida > Ixodidae > Dermacentor > Dermacentor silvarum. The sequence continues at coordinate 109,143,649 of NC_051155.1, forward strand.
AACGAAATACACAGAAACCAAAGCTTTGCCCCGTGGAGCCGCTACCGAAGTCGCGATGTTTTTTGCCCATGAAATCGTACTACGTCATGGGGCCCCTTCCATCTTAATAACCGATCGAGGAACTGTGTTTACTGCTGACTTAATTCAGGAGATCGTCACGCTGACCCACACCAATCATCGGAATACCATGGCCTATCACCCACAAACTAATGGACTAACCGAGCGTCTCAACACAACTATGGCCGATATGATCTCGATGTAGTTGACGTAGAGCAGAAGTCCTGGGACCAAATTCTACCATACGTGACATTCGCATACAATACGGCTGTGCAGGAAACCACCCGATTCACACCATTTGTATTGGTTTATGGGCGCTGCGTAGCAACACCTTCAGACGCCATGCTCCCGGTAGACAACGGAACAACAAGAAGTGACAACGCTGACGACATCGTCCAGAAAGCCGAAGAAGCTTGACAGTTTGCTCGCAACCGCATCTGCAACCAGCAGAGCGCCGACGCCCGCCGTTACAACAGTGACCGAAGGAACATTCAGTACGAACGAGGCGACTACGTTTGGGTGTGGACAACCGTCCGTCATCAGGGGCTGTCGGAAAAATTACTGCACAGATGCTTTGGCCCGTACAAGATCGTCAGGCGACTCAGCGACGTGAACTACCAGGTCGTCCCTCAAGAGTACTAATATGAACTCGAGCCGACGGCGGGCACGAGCCGAGATTGTCCACGTAGTACGGATGAAGCCGTATTACGCCCGCGAAGAAGTGCCCCTGTGATCACCTCTCTCCCACCCCTTCTGTCGCCGTTTACCCTCTCCAACCGGCGACCGGGACGGTCGCTTTTCACGTGTGGTAATGACGCCAAGTAAGCTGCCCACTACAGGCACCGATCGTCATAAGTCGGCTGCCCACTACAGGCACAAGATCGCCAGAGAGAAGACGACGAAGGGCGCAGGTGTGCGCGCGTTCTCTTGAGTTTCGGCAATCACTAACATTTTACTTGCCAATGTTCGCCGACCGCCATTGTGCCGACCAATGTGCCATTGTGCCATCTTTCAAGCTCGCCGAAAGAGAAGGCTGTTCTCTTTCGGTGAGCTCGAATTAATTATCTTCGTGACAATATTTCAAGTCACGGTTTCGTTGTTTTAGTCAATAAAGTTCGTACGCACTCACTCACTTCATGCTTATTAGGCAGGCTCGGGGGAGGGGGGGGGTCTATTGATTTCCGCACAATTGAAGCATTTCAGAGTAACAAATTGCGAGCGGGTTGACTCGGCTTCTAGCTGCTCATTTATTGAAAGCAGTTCTTTTGAATTGTCTGGGATATCCAACTTGATGAGCCAATGATGCGGTGAGTTTATTTCCGCGACAAACGCTTTCGGCTTCTCACACTTTTATCCCCAAGTGCAGTCGCTGCACGTTCACATGATTGTAGCTGAGGGCGCTAAAATTTGCTTTTTATCTAGGGGGAAATTGTTTTACCGGGCGAGTGTTTTTTCTTTAAGTTATATTATCCTGAAAACGCAAAAGCCTAATTATAAGTGATGCCATAGTGAAGGGCTCTGGGTTACGTTTGACCACCTGGCGTTCTTTAAAGGGTCCCTGAAACGGTTCGGACAAATTTTCTAGTCGTGTAGGATACAGCTGCAGTAAAACATTCGCGTCACAATTTAAGAGATGCGTCTCATATTAAGAAAGCTACGGACGATTACAAGTTGCCCTCCTCCCTAACCATGCATTTCCTCCTCAACTCGTTCGCCGAGTGATCGGGGCTATGCTCCGCCATCGCTGGCTCTACGTCATGTTGTGACGTACGTTGTCGTCTACTTCCGGTTATCTTGGAGCCAGCGCGCAAAGGCTCTCCAACCTCTCCGCTAGCCGCCCGGCCGTCGATCCCCTGCGAGAGCGATCGAGCAGCGTGCGTTGCAAGCGTTCGGTCGCAGCGCCGAGCGTGTCCGGTATTCCGGCAACCACAGGCGGGCTGAATGTTTTGACGGATAGCCAGAGGCGTAAACTGAAGCCCCTCCATACCACTGTGATGAAGGAGCTTCGTAGACGTACGTGAGCGGCCTGATTGGCATGCACGGTCCAGCCATCTGGTGGCGCAGAGCTTAAACAGCCAAATACAGATATAATATTCGTGCAACCAAGTGTAAAACATTTGAAACATATAAAAAGACAACGTGTTCAAGATTACGCTCCTGCTCAAAATTTGAGCCAGCAGTAAAGTAGAAAAAAAGTTGTCGCAGTTTCACCTGAAAGGCGAAGCATCAATTGCGATAGCAAATTTGTAGAGAGCTATACGGAGTAATGATATTAGCTTTATCAGCTGTATAAACTTGGACATGCAGCAGCACCGGCAACACGCAGAACTATTGTCGACGCCTTCGGCGTTTTGCCCGCGTTCGCTCAAAATGCGTGCGGCGTTGGTGACTGTTGCCGGAGCCTCTGATATAAATAGGCACTTGGTGCCGCAGCTAAACGTCGCCTCCCTTCCCTCCCCCTCCCCCTCCCCCACGGCCTCTCGCACGTCGGAAGAAGGCGGGTTTGCTCTACATATATGGTGATTGTAAAGGAGGAAAGAGACGCTTACTTCTGCAGCCCTTAAGCGAGCATGGCGCAGAACGCGCGTTTGTTCTCCGCCGTGCGTTCACTCCCCGTGAAAGTGCGCGCCCCTCGCGCCCTTTCACTCGCACATACAGCGTTCGGCGCGCGGCGACGATTTCATCTCCATTGACGTCATACGGAACCTCACGGCGACGGCGACGGCGACGCCGACGGCAGAAATCTGCTTTTGAGTGTCCATATAATTGCTATCGCAATAAAAACTTGGTTACTGCGATATTAGCTGTGTGCTTGGTTGAGCTTTGTGCCGCCAGGTGGCTGCACCGTGCAAGCAGTTCACGTTTGCACCTCCGTTCATCACGTAAAACGTGGTAAAACGGCCTGTACACTTACGCTTGCGTTCACCTGAATACCGGACAAGCTAAATTCTATTGTGGCAATCCTTTGACGTCAAGTGACGGCCGCAAACGCGTAGATGCTGGCGCCGTTGGGTACCGTCAGTCCGATGCGCTGCAGCCACTCCGCTCGTCTGCTGCCTTGGAGCGGGGCACGATGTCGCAGCTTGACATGTCGCCGATCGCTACGTTTGCAGCACACAACGCAAGGGCGAACCAAGGTACTTGCGAAAAGAAAGAGCAAGACCAACACTGACCGCGCAGCTATCGTCAACACGGAGCACGTTGTAATACAAGCAGACGACACTTGCTGTGGGCCGGAAGCACTTTTTGTGTAGTGATACATGTCCTTGTGTATTCTCTTTCTGTTACATTCTTTTTATAGAAACAAATTAACTAACATCTAAACTATTACGAACAACATTTGTTCACCATAATCTTGGAAAAAATATCGATGATGCGCCCTTGGCATCCAATCGGATAGCTGGCCCAGTGACGTATTCTGGGCAAATAGCGTCATCTGGGCACAACATTCAGCCGCTTGGCGTGCTGCAATCGGTAGCGGTGTGCATTTTAAAACCTTATAATAAATTACACGCTTTATGTAGAGCGCCTAGATGCGTCAATTAATGATCAGAAGGACCGACTCTAACGACTCAGTACGTTTGTACAAAATCGTCAAAATCGCTTCAGGGTCCCTTTAACGCGCATCTAAATTTAAATACACCAGTGTTTCTGACCACATCGAGATGGCGGCTGCCACTTGCAGGAGTCGAACCTGCCGCGTCGTGATTACAAAGAGTACGGAATGGCAACTGAGCCACCGCAGTGGCACCGTGGAGCAAAAAAAAAAAAAAAAAAAACGCGTCTAGCCTAAGTGGGTCACCATCATGTGTTTCAGCACGTCACGTTTATTTATATCGACGGGATATACACTACATGCAATGGGGGATTTGATTTATGGCAGCCTTTTCTTACTGGAGATTGGATTTCCGAGTTTCCCATACACCGAACGTTATTCAGTTTCTTTTGTTCGGGGGAATCAAATGGTCTCGCAATTAACTGCTATTACAAATGAATACACTTTGTGTGACTAAATAAGGTTACCTGTTTGCGATGGACGTCACATCTTCGTCGACTTGCCGATTCTAGCGTGAAGGCTTTTGAAGCCCAGGTGAAACATCAGCGAAGAGCCGCCGACCCCGAGTTGCGAGAGCGCGATTTTGAGGCCAAACATCAGCGTCCTGTAGCCCTCGGGGAACCCGACAACGGTGGTCGGTGGCACCAACTTCCCCGGTGCGACGGCCAGGTTTCCGCGCGAGTTTCTCAACCAGAACTTCTGAGCCAGCAGCAGAGCGTGTGAGTGGTTGTGGCTCGAGCAGAACGTGGTACTCGTCAGTGCAATCCGTTCGGAGGAAGACCGAAGAAACACACGACAAGCTTCGCTTACCCCCGTTTCCTCGACAGGGGAAGGGCTCCTAATTTTTTACAAGTGTCGCGATACTCGGTGGCGGCACGTCCCACCTATCGTTCTGCGCGTTTGTCTCGTGACGTAGAGATCTCGCTAGCGTTGTTATCAGTAGTTGCCCTTTGGACTCGTTATGGGACGGACGCCCGCGTAACCACAGCTTCCAGGATCCTGACGGCAGGATCCTGACGACGCCGTGCAGTGTTCTGCAGTTATGAACGCTGTGGATCATACGCTAGTCTATGACAATGGGGAGGCTTAGCGTGGAAGCTAGGGCGTGTTGGTGATTCATTGGGAAAGAAACACGATGGAGAGAACTTTCCTAGGGGGAGGAATTGGCGCAGCAAACGCACTACTTGGTCATCACGCCGGGCGAAAACAAGACGCCGGTTTGCTTCCTCTTTAACGAACATACCGAAGACGTCCAGTTTAGTCAATAATCATAATATACAATTTCACGGTAACAATATTCATCATAGCAGACCCACCATAGTCACAACTTCCTGGCTTCTATCTTCACAGTAGTGGAAGGGGTCTGATTTTTTTTCTCAATATACAGGAGCATCTGGTTTCTTTCCTCCAGGAGACCCAGTTTATTTCACGTTTCTTGCTTATACTCGTCTTTTGTGACACCAGTAATTGCAGTATTACTGGCCCTCGTCAAACGCCACTCATACTCTTCTCCGGGCTGCACAGCCTATGATTCCTCTCTGCAGGGCAAGGTGCTCGAATAACACTCAATTTCGCACAAGATGCGGGTATGAAATCTCCTTTGGGAAAATCGATATTCTGATGCGCCTTGAAGAGCCCATTTTCTGAATCAACAAGTGTTAGTCACACCGCGTGACCTCTCTATTACGTATTCTTGCCACGAGCTACACAATGCAAAGCAGTCACTCGAAGCAAGTGTTGGTTTATTACAACAACCTGTTCAGTTAGCAATTGTTAAAGAATGCAATCGTTTTGCTATATGCTGAAACACCTTGTTACAAGGAGGATTGGTGACCAAAGTAAAGAACTCTAAATCGAGAAAGGCTAAAAACTCGAGCAACAGCACTAAACAAAGAATTTTCATTTGTAGAAGTTCCACAAATGAGACGATGCAAGTGTAATACAGTTGCAGAATACATCATAGCAAAAACACGAACGTCTTTTCGGCAGAACAAAACATACGTCATGGACATTGCAAAGCCTTCCAGCTTTGAATAGTGCAGGGCTGCCATCGTGCCTCGGCGCGAAAAAGAAAAGCAGCAAGAACGGCAATTCTAGTCTTCAGAAATGGCCACAGTCTCGGTCGACGAGCGGTCATCTCAACCACGTCAACTCTGGTTTTCGAGTATGACGTACGACTCGAAGGGTGGCGACGGTCAAATGCCCAGTTGCCTCGACTTCTAGAGAGCCGAGACGTGCGTCCTACTAAGAGGCGTAGACAAATAAAAAAGGGACGCCATCGTCTGCTTGATTCCCCCTTGAGCCATGATTTTTACACACTCACAAACCCAAACAGAAGCACGATACATGCGCGTCGTTTACGCGAAGCAACAACTGAGCGAGCAGCGCGCCCTGCTAAAGCCGTCATTCCGGCATCATCAGTCGACGTGCTAGACGAGTAGAGTCGTAAGCCCCAGGAAAGACAAAAAAAAGATGGAAGGAATGACGGAGGTCATTCTCACTCCTTCCGTTCTGTTTTTTCCCATTTCTCGTTTTCTAAGGGAAAGCGGGGGCGTCTCATTCACGACAGATCAGTGCCGGCAGCATGCTTGGCGAGCGGTCCGGCGCCAAACGCGGTCACATGCTCTGCCGGCGATAATCATGAGAGAATCAAGAAATGCAGCAAAAACGAGAACGAGGAAAAATACAGAGGCGTGTTCGTTTGGGCACCACCAGGCGTGTCCGCGTGCCTTTGTCTGCGGCAATCCAGATAAATATTTCCGCTGCTCGTTCATAATGAGAAGATGAAGAAAGAGGAGATAAAGAGAGTAATGCTCGCGTGGTGGCGCTAAGCCCATGGGGTGTTGATGGGAAGCCCCGGGCTGAATCCCCATGGCAGAGTAAACCGCAACATCACGGGGATTTCGAGCACCGGAACTCTGGGATGCGACCGTCGGTGGCTGGGGCACCGGCTCTCTTGATTGGTCGCTGTGAGAGCCACGTGTCTGGAAGTGATGCGTCTCGGCGGCGTATGACGCCGGCAGCGTGAAACGAAGGAGGCGAGGGAGGGCGAGGAAGGAAACGGGAAATGCGGGCATTACAGGAGGCGCTGCGTTTATTCCTTTTGCTCAGACACCCGTGGATGACGTGGATAACACATGGTTAGCTCTCGCTCGCGCGCTACACAAACCCATCTTTGCGTCGTAGAAGCAATGACTATACGAATGTATGGTGTGCCTTAAGCGTGAAAGGAAAGCCACCGAAAAAATTGCCCGCTCTGCACTGACAGGCAGGAAAAACGAAAATGAAGGCTTTGTCCGCTTTTGAATCAGGGGTATTGATCAAATTGCTATGTTGACAACAGAAAGTTTTCAGAATGTGACTAACTTTTGCAGGCGGGGAGGAGGGATTAAGATCTTCTAGGAATAAGGTTATAGCCTTACCCTTTCTGTGAAATGTTTGCTGCAAATCGTTACTACTTTTTGATTCATACTTTCTTTTTCTGTTGTGAAAAAGCACTTGACCTTATAGATATCAAAGAAAAAAAAAATCGACAGTACAGAAAGGAGCTCTTGGAACTAAGCTTATCCGCAGCAGACAGTTCAATTTCTAGCAGACCTATTTGTTCTTCATATAGTATTGCGCCTTCTTGGGACACAAAAAAAAATCAAATTCGGTCATTCCACGCCAACAGTCGCAACCGTGGCACTCGAGAGAATTAATTTCTCTCAAAATATGATAAGAAACGTACGTGTACAAGCATTACTTGCACAGTATTTGTCCAAAGTATATCGAGCGGGAAAAAGAAATTGGGCACGTGGGCGCCATTTGAATTTCACGAAATGGTGGAAAATCGGGTGCGAAAAACAAATTCACCAGCAAGGGACAGTTTTACGCATTTCTTTCAAACTTTGCATGTATGCGTTGTCGGAACATTGTTCTTTCAAAAAAAAACTGTTTCTAATATCTTTCTGTTTCTTATTTTAGCACGGGGCTAAAATGCGTAAATTATAGAGTTCTTGTAAAATTTTCTCAAAGAAATGGTGAGATAAGAAAACATGAAATGGCTTTTATAAATCTTTCCGTCAATCGTAGTATCTTGTAATATTTTATTTTCGCCTATGTGCTTCGCACACGCTCCAATATAACAGCCTGAATTTAGCAAGAACGCTATTTCGGCCTTTGTTTAGACTTTGACGACACATTAAGGTGGTTCATGAGAAATTACGCAGGAAATCGGATATAATTGAGATGCATAGCAATTTTTGCCACGGAAGTTTTAATCAAATTAATTTGCGTATTCATCGAGACAAAAATTTGACTTTGAGTCCCTCCAATGCAGTATTTTGATTCGCGCTTCGACTTTACCTGATAGCAAGATGGCGGGAAATACTAACGGGGGTGCTGCAGACGGTGGTCTGTGCGTTGAGGAATAAAAACCGAGAACACCAGCAGTGTGTAAGAGCTTGGATCTTGAAGGTATGCTCACTTAGGTAGATCAACATTGCGCTCTTCCATGCTACTGGATGTATACATATGCAGCCGCCTACGCGTTCCAGTTCCAGTTGACGCTCACTTTCATGAGCGTGAACTGGAAGCATCACTTCAACGACACACGTTAAGTCACCATGAAACCAGTGAAAACAGGCCAAATATTTGATGAATATTGTTAATACGGAGCTTTATTCAGCATGTTTCACTGGTTCTGTGATGTATCTATACTATTCTTTCAGCTACTTCCGTCCAGATGGTCGTGTTCATCTTGGTTCCGAGAAGAACTATTGAAAGAAAGAAAGGCAGAGCTCACTCCTAGGTTGATGAAAGCCATTTGTGTGAAACGAACGTGCCAGTATGACCACTTGAAGCCAACGTCGAGCTCCAGTGTTCTCATGGGAATGACATCCTACTGTTCAACAGTAGGATGTCAGAACTGAACAGAACTGTGTCAGAGATCGGCGGTAACGCGCATAAATATGAAATCGCAACAAGAAGGCGTAATTTTTAGCTACTTTCTCTGATATACGATAATCTTTCAGACACTGAGGACTCTTTGCTCCTTTGACTTCTACATGTACGAAAATAGAAGTGTCAGTGGAAGACCTAAAATAGAAAAGCGACGTTTGAAATTTGTAACGAACCAATTTTCCAAGCATCAGCTCATTCGCAAATACCAGGATGTCGTTTATACGTACACACTGAAGGTTCTGTCAGCGGGAAAAAAAAAAGGCGAGACTTCAACTTACGTTTTGCCCCGTTTTGCGAGCCATCGTCGACAACAGCAGAAGTTAGTCACATTTATACTTACTTACCTGGATTATCCATCAATGCATACAAAAGACGAAAAAGTATGCTATCTCTACAGATTATCTGTTGACCTTAGCATAAATATACCGACAAAAGTCAAATATGCACGCTTACAATGTATGCAATATGAATATGCCGAAATGACCCGCAATCGTTGTTGTTTCGCCTTTTTAGGTACTCTGCCTAAGTACTCTGCCTCATTCCAGGTACTTTGCCTAGGTTCTTGGCTCACCTCGTTTAGGCCAACTTCAATAAAACGAAAATTCAAGTGCCCGATGTTGGGATTAGCTCCCGATCACTTCTATTTTTTCTTGATTAGTAGCATTAGGCAACGATCGCACGCACATTTATCTCGAGCCAACGCCAACTACATCTTTGAGGTAGTTGGCGAACTTGTAGACTATGCGAACGGGTAGCCTGCACGGCCTTCGGTATCATCCCACATTCAGCAGTTTGATAGCCAGGGTTTCTTAGCGAGCCCACCCAGACTTGCTGAACATGGCTGCTGCGATTTCACCAAATAGGCCCGTGACTCAGGTCGCGTAACACATTCGCGCGAAACCACGTTCACGTGAGGGCATGCGGGCTCGCCAGTTGCCATGGGCAAAGAAGCATCGAAAGAAACAGGAAAAAAAAATTTAAAAAAGCAGAAGCAACGCATGTGTTGGGTCTATGTAAGGCGATGCTTTAGTAAAGCGGGCAATTAAATGGTTTAAAACTAACGGCGATGGGCACAGTTTTCTTTACTATCATCCTATGCAATCTCATGGAATGCTTTCGTTTATCCACCACACTGGTCAATGAAATCAATCAAAGGGGGGAATTTTGTTTCACAATAATATTAAAAATGCGTACAAAGATATTTGGTCCCATAGCCTAAAGCGGCTAGTGATGGGTCCAATACAAAAAAATGTATTGCAATTATTAGCAGTCTTATAGAAACGAAATAGCGAAAGTGTCATACATAAGCGGTAAATACTATATATAATCACAGAACTGGGCTAAAAATAAACCAAAAAAGAACAAATTAACGTACACATGAATTCCTTTATTCTTATAAAAATCTCAAGAACGTGCTTGGTAAGATGAGAAGGGGCATTTGCATGTAATGTCAAAATTGTTTGCGAGTTTTATTTCAAGAGGCAAATTTTTCCACAGCTTAACACGAGAGAATTGAATTAATCTTTCGTCGTACACATTCGAACATAAAAGAAGATTAAGATTAGCGTTGCGTCCATGCCGTGTTTTAACGACGGAAACGCGAAAATGGTACGCGGCCGGGGCGTATTTGTGTTTATTATTTTATTTACTAAGCAGGAAATCTTGTAGTTCCGTATGGCAGTAAACGGTAGTATACGCAGCCTCTGAAACAGAGGATTAGCGGGATGACGCACCGAGGAGAATGTAATCGCACGAACAGGTCGTTTTTGTAATCGGAATAACGGAGTTAGGCACGTTATGTACGTTTAGCCCCACGACTCGCGAAAAATAGCTAAGGTGGCAGTGAAATAGGCTAAAATATAATCTGTAGCAATGTCAAATCAAAGTATTGACGTGCTCGTATGAGAGTGTAACAGCTGAATGACAACTTTTTGCAAACGGTATTGATTTGGTCTCTCCAGTTAAGGTTACTGCTGAATATAATGCCTAGATATTTATTAGTCGGAACACATTCAATGGTTCGATTGATTAATGATATGCTAATTGAAACGTAGTTCAGAGTTTTCATTCGTGAATGGAAAGTAACGTATTTTGTTTTAAGGGCATTTATTAGCAGTTGATTTTCAAGAAACCACATTGAAAAAGATAGTAGTTCAATGGATTCAGCTTCAAGTGAACGACCTGTGAATAAAATTACAGCATCTTCCGCATACATTAATGCTTTAGGCGATTGTAAAATTCGCGCGAAAACATTAACGTATAGAGCAAATAAAATGGGACCCAATACGGATCCTTGCGGTACACCACATGTGACATTCCTAGATTCGGATAGAAAACCATCAATTAGTACATTCTGCTTTCGCAATGTGAGATAACTAAAAAAGAAGTCATGAGCGCCATCAATAATACCATAGAATTTCAGTTTTTTCAGTAGTGCCGAGTGAGAAATGCTATCAGACACCTTTTTTACATCGATAAAACTTCCAATAACAATCTTTTGATGGTTGAGGGCAGAGTTGAGTATTTGAGATAAAGAAAGCACAGCTGTTGATGTGGATTTTCTGGGACGAAACCATGCTGTTCCAGGCAAATTATGTTATTCTTACTAAGGAAGTGGTTAAGCTGTTGGGCTATTAATTTTTCAAAAATATTGTTTACTGTACTCAATACGAATATCGGTCTGTAGCTGCCGAGCATATTATGGTTGCCCGTTTTGTATACTGGTAGAACTTTGGCCATTTTTAATACATCTGGATAGGAAATCGCATTGAATGAACGGTTAAATAAATGACAAAGTGGGGCACTCAGAATATCTGGATTGCCTTTCAGTACCATAGCTTGCATACCATCTATTCCTGTGAGTTTGTTCAGCTGTATATTTTTTATAGCAGACGTCACCAGCTCTTCTGTTATGACCTGAAAGCTAAATGTGTTTTGACTTCTTTTAACGTAAGTGGTGGCCCGTGCAGCATTAAATTGTTTCGTAATGTTTTCGCCAACCGTGACAAAGTAATCATTAAAATCATTTGTAAGGTTAGTTGTGACGTTGTCAGAGAGAATTTTCTTTTTGTTATCGAGACATGTCACTTCCCTGACTATTTCCCATGTTTGTTTTGTACGGCAATGGGCAAAGAGACGTGCATAATATGCCCTTTTAGATTTACGCATTAGCCCAATTGACTGATTTCTAAATTACTTAAATTGAGCCTTGTAATATTCATGTGTTTTGTTTAACTTCAGCTTATTGTGATAACTTTTATTCTTCAGTAGTGCTAGAATAGGCGGTGTTATCCACGGACATATGGCGTGATCATACATACGCCGTGTGCACGTATACGATGACTGCTTTATTGCATTCGTGATACTCCAAATAAAGCTATCACATTCTACTTGCACGTCGTCGTTATACAGCGTTTCGAACATAGTGTGTTGCAAGAGGGTGCGTACTTACGAAAATAAAATAAAATAAATAAAATAAAAGTACTTGCGAATAATTAACGTTTGCGTGATCTCTCGGGCGCAACTGTTCTGTTTTACAAGTATGATGTAAGTACGATTGTGGCATGAAAAGAAAAGTCGGGCGGTAATCAGCAATTGCAAAATCATAAAGACCAGTTCCGACATGGGACTAGCCAACGGCTAGCAGGCCCGCCTGCCTAGCTTCTCAGGACCTAAATAAAGTGTTTACTACTACTACTACCAGCTTCTACGTTAGTATCAAGACTGCACAGCATGTGACCAATAAGTGTGGCAGAATTTTCAGAGAAATGTGTTGGTTCGGTAATAACATTTCGAAGAATAAATGATTGTAGAAGAAACAAGTAGTCATGGCACTGATCCTTTAGCCGATCTATATTGAAGTCACCACGGATCATTGTCTGGGAATGCGAGGTTGCATCACAAATTGCCATGCGAACCACAATTTGTGGTTGCAATGCGAACCATTGCATCACAAATTTATTGCAATGCAATGGTTAAGTTTATGCGCCTCATTGTTCACAATGTACGCAGAAACGCAAAACGCCAACTCAGGCGGGTGCACAGTGTCACACATATGTACGTAGCGATGTCACAAGGACGAAGCCGATGTGTACTGCATATTAAGATGATAATGGTGAGAACGGGTGTAGGCACAGAAAAGTACCACGCTTACAAAACAACATTAAGATACTCTGTACCTCTCGTGTCGTAGTCAGAGATGCTGATTCTGGAGCATTGGCCAAGCACCAGTTCACACCCAGTGACACACATGGAGGGGCTAAATCAAAGAAAATAAAGTAAATCAAAGAATCTTTGAAAAATGCTTCACTATTTTCTTCAGGGATCGATGCGCTTTAGGAATCGCTGTAAGGCGACATTAAATGCTTAGGTTTGACATAATAATCCTAGTGGAAACTGCACAATCTCAAGGTTGATGAGGAAAATTAGCGCAACCTAATAGACAAGGCACACAGGACGCCAAGACAAAGACAAGCGCTACTAACAAATGTTTAATAGTGGGATGAGGCTTTACATAGGTATCACATGGTCACCCATGCGAGCAATAAAACTACAGAAACACTGCAGGATGAACATGCGTACGTCAAAGACTGTTGCGCAACAACTCAAACTCTAAATTACGTAGTGCGGTTGACGGCTCATTTATTCAAGCGAAGCTTGTATTCGCTAGCATGCGCCGCCAATGTAACGCTAAAAAATTGGCCGCATATGTACTTACTTCGCTGCAAATGACGTCGAAAGACAACAGTCTTCTGCCGCCCCTGATACGTAACACCCTCTTTTCTCCACCCTCCCACCCCTCACTCTCTTCCCCTCCCCTATCATTCTTCCCATGATGGATGCAGTGGAGGTTTTGCTGAATTCAATTCAAATTCCCCGCGTTCGCCCAGCTCTCGCGCCATCTGTTAGGACATTTTATTACTGTTGGATTAAAGCCGGCTACAGAGCCGCGACTTCAGTCGGCTTGTTTTTAACGCGTAGTGTCTCTTCGACACCATTTCTAACGCAGTGATTTTTCATTTACTAACGTAAAAACCAGTACAATGTGTATTCTTAATTACATGAACGCTGCGGATCACGGTTATGTATATATATTTTGCCTCAAGTAGGCCTGAGGTTTCCTTTGTGCCGAATAATGTTGACGTGTATGACCCCGTGCCACCAGTGCTAGTAGCTTGGTTAGTTTTGAGCGGGCGGTTGAATCGGTTTTGGCTGGGCGGTTGAATCGAGTTACAGACACACAGACGGACAGACAGACAGAAAAAGTTTTTCGTGTTTAGGTAGCCCAAGAAAGATTATTGTCTTTAAGGAACAGCTGCTCTCAGGGCTGCTCTCAGAGCTGCACAGGTGGATCGTGCTCTGCATGCGCACGTGCCACTGCTCCCGCGTTCGTCGTCGTCATCTGCTTCCACAGCTGGCTGCCTTGCCGCTCATCATTCCAGCGTAGAATTTCACTTGTCCTCTGTCGTCGTAATGGGGAGGCCATGTTTGCGGGGTTATGAACCATTGCCAGTCGTTGTCTTACGTAATGTACAGATTTAATTTTGAAGAAACATCATGGAAATATATTCAGAATGAATATATTTCCAGGAAATATATTCAATAGGGTTCGCCGTCGAACGTGTATTCAATGAAGGGTTCGCCGTCGACGTGCCGATTCTAGCATGAGGGCTTCCGAAGCCATCAAAGAGCCACGGACCCGGAGTGGAGGAAGCGCAATGTTGAGACCAAACGTCTGCGTCGTCTAGCCCTCCAACAACCCGACAACGATGGTGCACGCCTCGGCAACGCTAGCGCCAACTTCCACGGTGGGACGGCCAGGTTTCAACGCGAGTTTCTCAACCGGAACCTCAGAGCCAGCTGTAGTGCGTGTGACCAGTTGGTGCTCGAGCACAACCTAGTACTGGTCAGTGCAATTCGTTTGGAGGAACGCCGAAGAAACACACGACAAGCTTCGCTTACCCCATTTCCTCGACGGGGGAAGGCTTTCTAGATTTTTTTATTTTCTCTTAGTTGTGTTATTTTTGGGCCTTTTAATCTGGATTTTCTTCTTCGTTTTATTTCTTTAGTTCTTTAAAGAAATTTATTCTTTTAATATATGTCAACTGCAATACCTAGAACCTTATTCCCACCTCTCCAGTCAGACCCCATCTAATGCTACTTACCTGACATTTCTGCGGGACAGCGAGTGGTACTATAAAAAATGTGAGGTCAATCTGGGATTGCAGGCAATAAATGAGTGGACTCACTATCCAATGCGATACTAAATGTTGCGTACTATAACGTTATTCAATTAGCTGCAATAGATACATGACGGATCTTAAAAGTAGCAGACAAGGAATTGCGTATGTAGTGCACTTGTCTCTCGGAAAGTACAAAGGAATCCATCACGTATAAGCGGATCCTCATCCTAAATATGCCTTGAATCTCGAACTTTGTAGGAGCACCAAAACAGTAATGCATCAACTATACCTTGGTACCTAGTGGGCCACCATAAATACCTGTCATTGCCGGTTTCGGAGGAGTGTACTCGTAAGAGAGCCCGAGTACCAATTGGGCTTCGCTTGTTCCATGGAATAGCTCAGGTTTCTGTTCCTATCAAGAAATTACGGTGTCCGTGGGAAGACATCGTTGATGGAGCTGAGAGCAGAAGTATATTTCGGGACCTATATTGCTATTATAAATGTACTTCAAATGCATGAATAGGGAACAACCCTTTCAAAGGCGTACACCTCAATAACGCAACATACAGCAGGGATGTCAATGGCCGTGCCTATTCGCCTGCGAAGTTCCGCTTGAACGGAGGCATAGAATGTGTGTTCATTTCAATAACGCGGGAGTTCTGGCGAAACCCCGTATGCAAGTGTATATACCAATATACCTTATGATCCCTCGCTGCATCTTAATAGAAAACCGTAAGCGTAGTGAATTTGGGCACTTAATTAGGAGGGATTTCAATTTCAAACTGAAGTTTCTAGTTTTTGATGCTACATTCATTCTGACCAGATAAAAACTTTTATGAAGTACAACAGTCAGGTTAAAAGGACCTGTGTATTTGTTCGCGTCTGTGTGCGTATGGTACTAAAGAATCTAATGTGAATTACTTTCTTTAGTCAATGAAATAAACCTGAAGCCTGCCTAAGGGCGAACCCGAGCAAGGAACACGTCTCCTCATTTCGTACCCAGTCACCGCTGGTTCAAGTTACGCTGCCAACTTCACTTCCCATGAAAACAAGAAAGAAATTGAAGTTGGACGTAATCGGTTTGATCTCGAACTCATTAACTAAGAACAATCGATAATAACAACGCATGCTCCCACCCTCCGAACTGCTCTCGCAAATGCGCTAAATACCACAAAAAACTAACGACATTGCAATCCGAATATGTTGGGTACGTCGAGCATATCGCTGTTCGGTAGAGATTGTTCAAACCCATGTGTAGCTCTCCGATGTTTTGCTTTCGAAGCCGTACGGCTCTTGGAGCACTGAAAGGTCTTGCTTTGCTGTTATGCTGGGGTGTCTTGTTTACGCGCAAGGTTAGTGATGATCGAAGAGAGCACCTGGCCTAAGCGCAAGCCCGTGAGCGCCAAGTGGTGAACTGCCAAGCGTATGGCAAGAGAGCAAGAAGACAGATGGGGAGAGGCAGGAAGTTTAGCCAGTGTGGAAAGTGTGGTTTGCTACCCTACACTGACGAAATGGGGATGTAAAGAGATAAAAATGTAAAGAGAGAGGGAGAGAGCACCGACACACGGTGACAGCCGGTCACGATGGCCGGAGACAATCACAACACAGGATCACTTGTAGGAAAATGAGCACCAATTCAGGCTACAGCCCCTTGCGCAGGTATGTCGTCGTCGAAAATTGTAGCAGTGCCTTCGTCGCCTTCACCGGTGACGGCCTACGAGGCCGGCATCATAAAATAGTTAGCTCTGATAAGTGTCGTTCACCAAAGCGAGCTAGCCCAATTGCGGGTGATCGCCTCTGTACACTGCAGCGATGACGGTCACAGATAACGTGTTGAAAGTTCTCCTCGCCACCACTGTGATCACAGGAGCCGTGGTCAGCAATTCCAAAAATAATGCGTCGCAATACGCAACTGTTCTTAAGGGCAACATCTAGTCTGTTTATCGACTCTGCGTCATGAACAGCAAAGGCTCGACTTCAGTTTCAACGTTTTCGCTAAGACGAATAGATCATTGTTAAAGGCTGCCGAAAGGAATGTTGCGCCCCACTGTAAGAAAAATGACGATACAATAATTGTTCTGCAAACAAAAAATTCCTCTCTGTTTCAGTTTAACTCTTCTGTTGGCCCTTACTTTGATGCTGTCGAACTCGGTTTGATCCACAGGAACGTTTATGATGCCCTGTGCAATTTCCTGTGCGGGAAAAAAACATTTGTGCCAAAAGTTTTCGTTTCTTTTTCTTTTTATTGTAACTGACACATTTATATACTCTAATATCTAGACACGATGGACATCATATTTATATCAACTAACTTTGAATTTCACAATTTCTAGGTAGCACATTTTTGGCAATTTCTTTTGTCCAAAATTACTACTTTTTTTAAAAACAATCCGCCGCCCGATTCGTGGCGAATGCCCCAGTGTGTGTTGCGCCGGTTCAGTCAGGAGCTGCCAACTAAAAAGTGGAGGGGAAGAAAACCGCAAAGTGCTCTTGTTTCTTTTTTTCTTTTCTTTTTTTACTGTTCTGCGCCTATCAACACTTCAATCAGCTTCGTAGGATGGCAGAAGATGGCAGCAAGGATGCATATCTTTGCCACCGTTTTACGCAGTATCACCGCTTGTAGAGGGGAACGTTCAATATCAAGGATTTTTTAACGTATTATTATTAGCGTGTTGTCATATGAACGTATTAACTACCATGTACAGCTGCAGCGCAAGATAGGGAATTCGCTTATGGGGCGGGGTCAGTATGGCTATCAAAGCTAATGGAGATTCTTGAGGCGTTGTCTCCATTGATCTGGCGAGCCGTATCGAGAGACGCTCACAGAATTTACTGAAGCTTCGAGCAGAAGCGAATCAATTGGAATGTTTCTGTCCTCATTAGGATATCTTCATGGTATAGGGCCCTGAGTGTACGCAACGGGTCACCCGACCTCTAACACCACAATCCTCAGTGGCGGAAATTCGCGATTGAGCAATGGTGTAAGGTTATCAGATAAGCGTGCCGCTTCTTCCCGCTTCTGAAAGACGACATGGGGTACAGATGGCAGACGAGTGTTTGTCACGGGTCACCGCGGCGGTACTTATCAGCAGTTATCACCACACGTGCGCGGGCATTTCAACCGAGACCATGTGGGGAAAAAAAGTGGGCAGATTCATATTAGACAGCTGCATATCGCCTCAGCTGGGGAAATCGAGACGCAATCACCTGTCGCGTGCACATTGCCCCCTGCCTGGGTAACGCGATTCTAACTTCCCTCTTGGCGCGTTGTGCATCCTGGCTGCCCTGTCGCATTGTCCAAGCCGGCGGAGAATGGCTTGTCAGGCGCACATGTGTCAGTTTTCTCACCCTATAGTTTCCTAGGACTCAGAGAACATGCGATGGCGAGGTGTGGCGCAAATACACACAATAGGTGGCCCGAATAGAGGTCATTTAGGCGACCTTTCGAGCAGTGAGAAAGACGAAAAAAAGACCCACATTGCCAATATTTGCAAAGATGTGCTGTCGCGCTAAGAGTAGCTGCGCCTTACACTCCGAATACATTCCTAATATTTGAAGACATAATTTTCAAAGGTTCTTGTATTAGACAATTTTCTTTACATATGCCAGCTTCCACACCGGAGCAGAATGCGCGCCACATAAATAATCACAGTGCGATATCATTATCTTCCCGAACATGCCTAGAGTTCTTGAAAGAATAATTTTGAGGAGGGCTTCCTTAAGGTAAAGGAACAAACGTAACTGTTAAAAACAACACTTATAGATACGGATGCAGAGTTGTATTCTGCCATGTTTAACCCCAGTTCAAGATGGAGGCGCTCCATAGCGATATTCAATTTACTCATACGTCTCGCGTAAGCCGATTTGTACCTATGCCTGTCTACAGATTCCTAGCCACGCGACTCAAACTGATTTTCTAATATTCTGGTGGGCGTCTCCCTTGCTTTGTCACTCATTTTGTTGCTGCAGTAAACTATTGGTGAGGTGCTCTACGCGATACATCTCCAAACCTCTTAACCTGAACTGGAATGTCAGGTATGTTGATGTGCAATGTTATGGTGTGACGGTGAGAGGAAGGAGTTTTCATAAGATAATTTTTTGCAGTGTTCTAGCGAGGAATGATTGCCAACAGTAAAATGGAAATAATTCTTAATAATAAAAATATAATGTTTGCACAGTATAAACTCTGCAAACAGTCAACTTAACGCTGAAGAATGTGATTTTAGCTGCAACAAACTAACTAAACATTTTATATCATTATGTTGTTCTTTTTTGGGGGGTGAACATGATTTGTCGCATCATTATTTCTTTTTACTGCATTCTCGCGTTCAACATTTTTGAGTTATTGAAGTGTCATGCGCTTGAAGTTTTTCATCGCGAACGATTTATTCAGAGCCATATGTTGTACTGTGATAACTTGTTAATTATTGTATGTACCTGATTCTAGAATTATAAATTTTGCCCGTTGTGATTGTTGCTTCATTTAAACTATTCTTGCAATCATGCACAGGAGGCCACACTTCAGTTGCTGACTATGAGAGCTCCTTCTCTGTAAACATTTATTAGTAGTAGTA
The DNA here is from genome assembly GCF_013339745.2 of Dermacentor silvarum. Lineage (NCBI taxonomy): Eukaryota > Metazoa > Arthropoda > Arachnida > Ixodida > Ixodidae > Dermacentor > Dermacentor silvarum. The sequence continues at coordinate 109,162,962 of NC_051155.1, forward strand.
CTAGTAGAAAACTTTATTTTATGTTTTAAAATGAAGTCCCAGAGGGTGGAGCCCTCAGTCCAGGGCCCCATTTGCTGCTGCTATCCGGCTGGCCCGGTCGATCAGGCATCGCTGGTCGTCGAAGGCTGTGCTGGAAAGAGCGGCTTCCCACTGGGATGGGGAGGGGTTGCCGGGTGGTTTGGAGCATTCCCACGTAGAATGGTAGAGGTTTAAGTGACCACCACAGAAAGGACATTTGTCGGGGTACTGGCTAGGGTAAAAAATGTGGCGGAGAGCAAGGCTGGGGAACGTATTAGTTTGGAGCTGGCGCCAAGCGGCTGCATCTGCACGGTTTAGCTTCACGTGTGGTGGAGGGAATGTTCTACGGGATAGTCTGTGGTGTTGTAGTATATGCGTGTATGTAAGCGGTATCGTTTCCACCTTGTCTGGGTTGGACTGGTCTTCCACCGGTGCCTGGAGGGTTAGGCCTCGGGCTGCCGCATGAACGCGCTCATTGCCAGGGAGAGACGCATGCCCAGGTGTCCAGACTAGGTGAACTAGTGGAATGTTTTGCTTCTTGTGTAGAATTTTATGAGCGATCGCTGAAATCCGTCCTTGTGCGTAGTTTCGACATGCTTGCTGGGAATCTGTAAGAATATGTATGATCTTATCTGGGGGTTGAGCGCTGATGGCGAGGGTTATGGCACATTCTTCGGCTTCCGTGCAGTTGTCAGTGTGTATTGTGGCTGATAATAGTGCTTCGCCCCTCCAGTCGGCCACCGCTACCACTTTAGCTGTTATGTCGGGGTAGCACGCGGCGTCTGTATAGAAGGTGTCGAGGTCGTTGCCGTATGCTCGGTGCAGTGCCATTGCACGTGCAGTGCGCCTGCCTTTATGGTGTTCGGGGTGCCTATTCCGAGGTATGGGGGCCACTGTAATGTTTTCTTTGATGTTTGGGGCGATTTACAGGGGCTCTCGTGGAGCAAACTCTGATGTTGGGTAACGTAATTGTCCGAGTACGTGCCTTCCTGTCGATGTACGTTTCAGTCGCTCGATCTGACGGACTTTCTGGGCTTCGATTAATTCGGCCATGGTGTTATGCAAACCAAGCTGTAATAGTCTGGCTGTTGAGGTGTAGATAGGAAGGCCTGTCGCCGTTTTCACCGCTGTTCGTATGAGTGTGTCTAGCTGGTTTGTTTGGTTTTGGGTGAGTCGGTGGTAAGGTGCGTGATAGGTAATGCGGCTTACGATTAAAGCGTGTATGATGCACATGACGTCGGATTCCTTTAGGCCGTGGCGGCGGTTCGTGACCCGCCCGATCATGTGCACTACTTGATTAATCTATTTCTTCAGTAGCGTCAGGGTATATGTCGCTTTCGCATTGGCTTGAAAATGGAGTCCTAGTAAGCGTAATTTGTTCACCTTATTTACAGGTTCACCCTCGATAGTCACCGTGATGTCAGGCGGTAGGTGATGTTTCCTTTGGAGTTTTTTTACTATAAGCAGTTCTGACTTTTGAGCCGCGCACGTACCCCTGCCCATGCATATTTCGGGGTGACATCGGCTGCTCCTTGTTGTGCGTCCTGTATTTCACCATCTGAGCCACTGGCGGCCCAGATGGTGATATCATCAGCATAAACGCATGCCTAATTCCCGGTATGGCATCTAGTAGTGCAGGTAGTCTGCTCATAGCTATGTTAAATAGCACGGGAGAAAGCACTGACCCTTGTGGCGTGCCTTTTCCCGCAAGAGGGAAAGAGTCCGAACGTATATTTCCGATGCCTATAGTCGCAGTGCGATCTTTAAGAAACGCCCGGACGTAATTGTATAGTCGTCGGCCACACTTTGTTGCCGCTAGATTGGTGAGTATGAGGTCATGAGCTACGTTATCAAACGCACCTTTCAGGTCTAAGGCAAGGATGGCTTTGCTTTGTTGAGTGCTGATATGGTCAATTAGCTCCTCCTTAATTTGCAGTAGTACGTCTTGAGTGGATAGCCCCGGTCGAAAACCGAACATTGTGTGCGGCAATAAGGCTTGCTCTTCTTGGTACGGCTGAAGTCTTGCCAGGACGACGTTTTCAAATAACTTTCCTATGCATGATGTGAGCGAGATGGGTCTCAGTTGGTTTAGAGAGGGCTGCTTGCCTGGTTTTGGCATCATTGTAATATCAGCGTGCCGCCATTCTTGCGGCAGCGTGCCCTCTAGCCAGTGGTACTGAAAATAATTTGCTAAGTTCTTTTATCGATCTGTCGTCGAGGTTTTTTAAAAGCCGGTACTGTATTCCGTCTGCTCCCGGGACGGTGTTGCGTACTATTCGATGCAGTGCCGCTCTAACTTCATGTGGTGTGATGTCTTTGTCTAATTCCGAAGGCTCCGCATGCGTATAATCTATGTAAGTTGGTTTGGGGCCTGTACCTATGTAAGTGTCTTTTAGCTGTTGTATTATGGCCGCATCAGTCCCAGGTTTTTTTGAAGGGTTTTCCTGCTCGTTGCTTTGGATTGATTGGGGTCGATGAGATTTCTAAGCAGTACCCACGTTTTGGCGGTGCCCAAGGTACCCTGCATTTGATTACATAGGTTCTTCCAATTGTTTCGCGTTAGTTCGGTTGCGTAACTTTCCGCCTGGGCTGTTAAGGCGGATATCCGCTGCCTGAGCTTGCGATTGTGCTTTTGCTTTTTCCACCTTTTTTGCAGGGAATGGCGAGCCTCCCAAAGGTGTAATAGGTGCCTGTCGACATCGGGATGTTTTGGTGACGTGTCGATGATTTTCGTTGTTGCACGGAAGTCTGTCTGAATTTGTCGGATCCATTCCTGCAGAGTTTCTGGTTTCAAGTTGCCTTCGTAGGTTTCGTTGGTGCTTTCTTGCTTGCGCCGCTGTCGGAACTTGTCCCAATCCGTCATTCGTATTTTACGTTCTTTAATGTTTGTTCGGGGTGTTATTAGATGCGTTTTATTATATTGTGGTCACTACCGAGGGTCTCATCGAGGTTGTGCCATCCCTGGTACCTGATGTCTTTGATCAGCGTAAGGTTGGGGCAGGTGTCTCGACAGACACTGTTGCCTATTCTCGTTGGGTGGGCTGCGTCTGTTAGTATGGTCAAGCCTAGTTGTGCTATCTTCAGTGCTAGCCGTCGACCCTTTGGATTAGCGGTCTTGTAACCCCACGTTGGGTGTGTTGCGTTGAGGTCTCCTACAATAAGCAAACGTTGCTTTGCTTCCTTTAGTGCGTGTTTGAAGAGCCCATCGAAACAATCTGCCCGCTCTTTAGGGGCACTATAGATGTTGAGGACAAAGAAGCTAGGCTCTTTCCTGTCTACGGGAATGATTTCGATGAGTACGTGCGGTTTGCGTTCGGAGCTGAGGGTGTGGTCGATTGCGGTTAACCTCTTTGACACTAATGTCGCTGTTTTAATCGGACCATTGTGCTGTTCTTTGTACGCAAAAGTATTGTATCCAGTCAGTTTAGGTTCAATGTATGTTTCTTGTAGTGCCAATATGTTTGGTGTGTGTGTCTGTGCGTGTATGAACTGCGTTATATTTCCGCGTTTCCGGCGGAAACTGCGGCAGTTCCATTGCCAAATTTTGATGGGTTGTGTTTGAGCGACATTTTGTTGTCTAGCCATCTTTTATTGTAAGCTGGCCTGAGATGAAGGGCGTGCGTAAGGATGCGCCCGGATATCTTCTCTTGCCTCGAGCGGACTAACACGGGTGCGGTTGGGGGTGGCGTTGTGGACGACCGTCTGAGTAACTTCGTCGCGAATTTGTTGTCTAAATTCTTGGGTTAGCTCAATGAACATCTGTTGCAGGATGGTTTTGATTTCTTCCTTTATTTCCAGCCTATCTTGCGATAAACTCTCCTTGAGTTCCTGTCTGTCCCGTTGCATTTCGTTGCTCAGGCGCTCTCTATCTTGTTGAAACTCGTGTTTTAACTGGTGTAATTGCTGTCGAAGAGTGATTGCCATTTCGTTTACTCATGTTCGCATCTCTTGCCTAAGCGTTCGGGCCATGTCATTAATCATTTCCTGCACCTGGGCGTTGGTAGTGAAGTTATTTGTGAGAGGCACCTGCCCTGTATGAGTATTGTGTGTGCATGTTGTAAGGGGTGGAAAATTAGTGGCAGTGGGAGAAGGTAAGGGGGAAGAATTTGAAAGCCGCTCAGTCCAGCTCACCTTCGGCGGATTCGTACCAGGGCCCTTCGTGACCGCTTTCCTCTCGCTCTTCTCCAGCATGTCGATGGTTGACCGTGATTCCGCCCCTTGCTCGTTTGCAGCTGCTTCATGCCGTTCATGTCGGGGTGTCTTTGTACGTGGTAGGCTTTGTGATCTGGATGTGGATGCGTCCCTGGATTTATCTCGTTTCTTTGAGTCCGTTGATCTTCGGGGTGATCGGTTATTTTGTCCACATTGTGTGGCCGAACAGTAGCGTCAGTAGCTACAAGGGCTGCTCTGGACTACTTGAAGATGACCGGACTAGACGCAACACTTTAAGAAAACCACTGTGTTAGCGTATATTTATGCATCCCTTCCCTCAGTCCTCATCATCATCTTTCTTCGCTCTTTATAGTCATTTTCCCTTTCCCCTGTGCAGAACACCAGGCCACAGCATGTTAGCTCAGGTGGACCCCTCTGCCTTTCTATTAAGTTATCTCTCGCTCTCTCATTCTTTCGAAGAAACCTCCTTTGGTAGAGATAGTGAGTGTAAGTAGTTGTTCGCGGGGTTCTTTTGGAGTCCCTTCCCTCACGTCAAACATAAGACTTCAACTAGCAAAGGGAAGTAGCGCTGGTGGCGATTTTGACCCGGGAGTATCAGTTTGTTCGTGTCAGTAGCGAAAAAAAGAATTATTAGAATTTTTTTTCGCTACTGACACGAACAAACTGATTCTGATTCTGGAAAGTCAAATTGGGAACTGCTGTTTTGTTTTGGGCCTGTAAACTATATTACTCAATACGTTCACCTGGCGACCAGACAACGCACGCGGCTTTGTTTACAATCTGCGCTGGGTGCGAGGAAAATCGTTTGCTACAATCAACCTAAGGTGCGACGTGCAATAGTGAGACAATGGGAACAAACAGCGCGACAATTTTGCAAGCCTCAGAGAAAGGTTTGACTGATAAGAGTGACTCGTACCAAAAAAAAAAAAAAAAAACATGACGCCACGTAATTTTGCGCCGGGCCAATTTACTTTCCACTTCAAAGTGACAATGACCGGATGAATGGTGAACAACTGATTGCCTGTCGCCTATTGTCTAAGCTTTCAAAATTTTCTCTGTTTTCTACGTAAATAAGGTCCGCAAATGTTGATAAGGGATAATAGAAAACTTGTTATCGCATCGACGAGAACGTTTGTCATTTTGTTTTGGGACGTACATTTGTCTCGACGAGGTAAACTTTCGTATAGTGTGCTAAAACATAGTTTTGTCATGAGAGCGCCGACTATGCTGTATATGCAGAAATTTTGCTCGTAAGGTCGAGTTCTTGTTGCGATTACGGTAGTCCTGCCATGCTGACAGACTTGTAGTTGTGCCACGGTTACAGGCTGGTGACAGAAATAATTTGCAACGAATCCGGTGTTGCGACTTAGAAGCAACTCGAGAATGTCATAACCCGCCGTGGTTGCTTAGTTGCTATGGTGTTGGGCTACTAAGCACGAGGTCGCGGGATCGAGTCCCGGCCCCGGCGGCCGCATTCCGCTGCGAGACAAATTCGAAAACGCCAGTTTACTTAGATTTAAGTGCACGTTAAACAACCCCAGGTGGTCCAAACTATTCCGGAGTCCCCCTCTATACCTACGGCGTGCCTCATAATCACATCGCTGTTTCGGCACGTAAAACGCCAAATTTTCTTTTCAGAATGTTATATGATAGTTTTCACAGTGCCTCGAAAGAACTACGATTATTCATCAAGTTCGTATGTGGAAGAAATAAGCGGCATATTAAGTGCGATATGGCGACAAATTTTGAAGCGTTTAGGTTCATTAGGTATACATTAAGTTTCCAAACTGCTGTTTTCAACGTGTTTCGAGGGGTTACAGTAAAAACTTCCTAAGTTCAAAGTTTAGCTGATGCCCTGGAAAAAAACCAAAGGCGGAAGCAATTTTTAGAACCGCCTAGAATAGGGACCCCGTTTTGGAGTGATATGTAGGTTAACTACGCACTTTTAAAGCGGCGCTTTCTAGGTCTCACTGATTCGTCCGTGAGCGACGAAGACGCACTGCAGGAAGGCGAACTTACACAATAGAACTATCTGCGCATCTGCGCCCAGAATAGAACAACGGCGCACGACATACGTATCGTAGAACACTACAGTTTACATTCGCAGTTGTACCGATAACAACAATGGGAACTGCAACGCCACACTACCCCGACGAACTGTATATATCTGCATTGCATTACATCACGCAATGCATTCCCGACCGTAACCATGGCTAGGCCGCGGGTGCAGCGCACGGCAGAAGAGGCTGCCTTACGCGAACGTAAGCGTGAGCGCGATCGTGCCCGTAAGGCCGATACCGTGTAACGGCAACGGCAGAGCCTCTGACCATCTACCACAGCGATCACAGGGCCATATACTGTGCAACTGCTGAGCCGTCTGTGAGAGTGTGTGCGTGTAATCAACGGCTACATGACCTAAAATAAAGACTATGCAACTCAACGAAATGTACCTTCATTGAACTTCAACGTTCAAAATATAGAATGCTATAAACGAGCAATTAAATCACATACGCATCGCATCGGGTCGCTCAGCATTTCTTTGTTTCGTTGCGTGGTCGTTGGCTTCGGACTTTGATTCAGTTTGCAAGAGAGAAAGCTTCACGTTCTACTATGGTTCTTTAAGAATGCGACTTTGATTTTGTAGAAAATCACTTGTAAAAGCATTCGAGAGTTTGCAAGCGAATGTTACGAATTACGCAGGAAGTTTGCCCAATCTCCTGAAAGAGCTCAACGCGTCACAACATTAAACATGTGATAGAATGGGGACCATCTTATGCGCGATGCATTGGCAAAGTGTCAAGATTGTGCGACAGTCACTCGCAGCTTTTGCAAAAACAAAAACATCTTTCACAAGTGTTTGAAAGAGTCCTACGGCTGGTATCAGCTATGTTTCCTAATGTACTGAGAAAACTTTGCTTCACAGCGAGTTTTCATTCAGTGGAACTCTGGCGCGTGTTAAATTCATTGCGTAGCGAATCTTTAGCTTAATGAGTGGCGAATATTTAACGTGTTTTGCCTAATAAAAATTGTTGAAAATAATAAGTCAACCTTCGTTTCTAGAAACACTTATGTTTGAGGATTATACGAAGCTAGTAGCTGGTTTCGGAGGTGTACACGGAGAACTAGACGAGGCACCTCGTTTATATTTGCTGAAAACAAGAGGTACAATCTTGGCCTCTGCAATAAATTCGGATTATAAATGCTACGGAGCCTTCCGAGTGTTTTTACTTGCAGCGCAAAGCTTCGGCCACTGGCCCCGCATACGTGCATTTGCCACCGAGACCAAACTTAGCAAAAAATGAAGGGACCACTATTGTAAATCAGTTAGTTAAATTGGGTATATTGGCGCAAAAGCGACTTAGGCTTTGCTGCGCCAGACACAGGGTGCTTTTGTAAATAAGTATGTGAGATTATATGCATAGTGTGTAAATACATCTTTTACAATATTCTTTACAAATAACCCGAAAGCGTCTCAGCCATTTCTTCACCCAATGTATTCCAATGTCACGGGAAAGCTCTACGCCACACCAAGCCTACATTTAGTGTAAATCGGGGGAACTAAATGTGTGGCAAGACTAACCTTTCTGGCCTAAATTAGGAGCGTCGCAAATAATTAGCCAATGCTTGTTTCTTCTTTATTTTCATGCGTTATACGAATTTTGTGGTAGGTAATTCCTCGGTGACCTTTGTGAACTAGATAAGGCACCTTGTTTAAATTTGGCTGTAACTAAAAAGCTGTTGCGGCTAAAGTGAACCGAACGTGCACCGAATGCGCGGTACACGAGGTTTTTTTTAAAGCGAACCTTTATATGGCTAGGCGAAACGAAAAAGCGACTGTCAGTCGCCTGTCCACAGCAAAATATCATCATCAGCATTGGCTCGAGCGTCGTCGTCTTCTTCCGCAGCTGGCTCGTTGGCGCCTCTCGGATTGCTCTTGGGCCACTGCTCCCGCGTTCGTCGTCGTCGTCTTGGAGAGCTGGCTGCGTTGCCGCTCATCATTCCAGCGTAGAATTTCACTTCTGTCGTCGTATTGATCAGGCCACGTTTACAGAGATATGAGCGATGGCTTAATGGGGTATGAGCGATTCTTTGCCTTACGTGACGGACTGATTTAATTTTGAAGAAATTTATTTCAAAGAATCGAATGCGGCAATGGCGGGCTAATGATGCTAACCACGCCGCCGAGCAAACTCGAAACATCGAATGCAAGCGACAACGGCGGACTGCGGGCATACCGTCAATGATGTCGTTCTCTCCATCTCAGCCGAACGTGTGTGTAACCTCATAATTGAGAAATGCTTAATGGACCATCGGGATTAAGCCAATGACAAACACAGGGGCCATACGTTTCAGCTTCGCTGGTTGACCATCTGTACGGAGTGTTTGGGTGGTGATTTTTTGCACTTCGAGACAATTGAAATGCCGCCACTTCTGCCGATGAATCGAAATCACGACCTCGTGCTTAGCAGCTCTACGTATTAGCCGCTAAGCCACCATGGTGGGTTCATACTATCAATGCTCTGTGTAGTTTGCTTAATTTTGAATACGTTGTCTCTTTTCTGAAGGCGACATTAAAATTCTGATTAAAAAAATGGAAGTTTTTTACGCCGAAAGAGAGGAATGCAGCTCGTAGGTAATACACGCAAGAAGACAATATATGACGATCCCAGAAATATTGTTCGCTGGAATAATACTGTCAACAGAAATTCAGACGCGATGACATTCAAATCGGCCGTAATGTGACCGTGCGCTTCTATGCTACACTGCATTTCTAAAATTTCCTTACGTCGAGCTGAAAAACAAATATTCGGGGCTACATCGTGCTAGATCATGCCAGCAGGGGGCTTACACATCACACTGCAACGTAACTACTTATAACAGGTGTCTTGATTGTTTTTTTCTACCTGTTCGCGTTTCAGTTAATGCCGATGTCACATTATTGCGTCTGATCGTTAAGCAATACCAAACAAAACGCATGGGATGCTGCCAACAACGAAGTCCCAAACTCAGCTAAATACATGATCTAAAGTCATATGACTCAATAAAGAGTGACCTGTTCAACACAGCCACTAATAAATACTTTTTTATATGCGCGCATAAAGCATGACACACATGTTGCTTTGCTAAAGCCGAGGCTACATGTTTTATTGCATGCATGCTGGATTATTTCGGACAGCTGCTGAAATTTTCAAAATTTGCTTCCCCACTTTTTTTGTGCCCACATTGCACATTAACAGGATGCGTTCCTCCTTATACTAATGGCCGACAGCCCTGCTCCGAGAAAAGCGGGTTGTTCGGCGCATTGAAGTGAAATAATTGCCTCTCGGAAAGCGTGCCTGAACCGTGTTCTTTTACAGAGAGACCATAGTGGCGTGCCTCCTGTGGTGACTCCTGCTAGCTGCTGTTGACAAAACGTGTTCTCTTTACCAGAAAGTAAGATACGAAAAAAACGAGAGAGGCAGAAGTGTTAACAAGAGCAAAATAGCTAGTATACTATCCCACTCGAGGGGTGGTGGAGAGGGAAGTAGAACTGTAGGGTGGAAATAGAGAAAACATTCACGCACACACGATCACAGCAGTTCACAGCTGATACCACTTAGGAGAAAGCTTTAGCTGGAAGCTAGCTTTGTTAAATGTAAAACGTGTAAATGCTTCCATGGAGAAAGCGCTGAACAGGTTTGAATGCAATGTGTTGCATATGAGAGAGAAAGTTAGACTATAGCAACTCTTAGAAGCAAAAGTTTGATTGAATTCTGGTCAGTTTTAATAAAAATTTCCAAATTTTGGTAAATAATTTAGGAAAATAGAAGCATGAAGTTTACAAATCTATAACTCTGCACTAAAACGAGGTATTGCAGTTCTATAAACTGCATCTGGTAAAACGTTTCAAGCAGGCGAATGTCCTAAATTATTTGCAGCGCACGTAAAACTGCTACATTGTTTGCGAGATTTTGGCGAAAGCTGTTCTGAGAAATTATTAATATGTTCATGAGGGGTGCATAATATATCAATTAGTACTGCTTTAAATGTCTTATTAGGTGAAATTCACATAGTTATGATACTACTTTTTATTTCTGAGTTAGAATTGTAAATTTGTGAACTGATTTTTTAACTTTTCTAAGAAAATATAGATCACAGCAATTGAAATTGCACTAGTTCAGGTTACTAGACTTAAACTTCTCCTTTTAAATACAAATCTCATCTAGATCGGCGCAGCGGCTGCAGAGAAAATTGTTTTTTTTTTTCTTGTTGCCGTGTACCTAAATACGATATCCGCCTTTACAGGTTCCCCTTAACGCTAATGAGCGCTGACGTTGCTTGTGTAGGTCTTCTTCCCTTAAGAACTGTAACAGCGCATTCGTAGCCCTCTGGTGCGACGGCGTATGAGGCAAGTATTCTTATTGATTTGCCCTGATAATAGTCTGTAATCAGCGCGAGCTAGCGAAGACACAGTTGGGATGAAACGGTTACCGACGTCTTGTACTTTAATTAAATCGAAAAGGTGACTAATTCACGGAAGCAATATTTAGTTGCATATAGACGTCCTACATGCTCACGTCTATTAATTACTAAAATGTATCCACCTACTAAGTACCTTATATGAATTGCATTCGTGCGGTCACAGTTGGAACTGACAGACAGACAAAGAACTTTATTGAAGGTCCTGAGAAGCTCCGTTGCCCCATCTCAGGGAGGCGACGAAGCCGCGGGCCGCATCCACGTCGGAACGCGGAGATCGAGCTCCAGCGCCGCATCCTGGGCTCTCTGGACTGCCCAAAATTGCCGTGACATGGTCGGAGCTCCGAAGAGTAGAGCTCCACGCCTCGGCAGTGCATCGATGTGGGCCCCTCTGTGACGAGGGGCATCCCCAGAGCATGTGGTCTAAAGTACTACGTTGTCCGCAGCTAGGGCAGTCTGGACTAAAGCAGTCTGGATTAATGCAGTGAAATAAATTCAGGTTGGGATATGATCCCGTCTGAAGCATGCGTAGTGTGACCGCTTGAGGCCTGGTTAGTGTGCTGTGTGGGGGAGGGTATAGTCTCCTACCAAGGTAGTAGTGTTTGGTAACCTCGTTAAACGTGGATAGAGTTTCACGGAACTCGACGAGCCTAGAATCGACTGAGCCTCGACGCGCAGTCGCGGAGGGTTAGTTCGCACGCTTGCGCGTCTGCGATGTCATTGAGGTTTGGGAGGGAGTCGAGTTGGGGCTCGAGATGTGCCGAGAACCACGTGATTGTATGTGGCTGGATGACTTTGCCTTCGAGAATTCGATGTGCCTCCTCGGTGATGGTACCAGAGGCAAGCACGCGGACCGCCGCCCTCGAGTCAGTGAATATTTCAGCTCTCTCACCGTCGAGAAGTGCCAGAGCGATCGCAGCCTGCTCTGCCCTATAGCCGGGGTGCTGTCTCTCGTGGAGGCCGCACAAGTGACGTGTCCGTCGTGATTAACTACCGTTGCGACGAAGTCCGATGTGTGCTTGTACTGGGCCGCGTCAACGAAAGTGACCGTGTGAGGCGAGGCTTTTATCATCCGGAGCAAAGCCACAGCCCTAGCTTTGCGCCTGCTCGCATTGTGTTGTGGATGCACGTTTTTGGGGAAAATGAGCAAGTATAATGTTGTCCCGTAGATGATCTGACATTTCACATGTATGTTCCATCGCTACAGTGGAGCCGATTCCTAAGACCTCGAGGATCTTCCTCCCCACAGGGGTGCAAGAGAGTTGTGATACTTATGCCGTTTCCTGAGGTTCGATGATTTCGTAGAGTGTATTATCTACACTTAGTTGAAGGAGGCGGTCCGTGCTGGCGTTTATTGGTAATCATATCACTTTTTTAATGTTTTTTGGGAGTGAGAAAATATTTATGAACGCCTCATTGCTGTTAGTAGGAAAGAGCTGGAATTTTGCACCTTGAATATCCGATTCGATTCACTTACAACCTGCCAAATTTTGGGCTACGCGACGTTCGCTTTGACACAGTCGTGAGAGACCCGCGTGAAACTTCTGAGGAAACTTTTTAAAAATGCGAAAGCAATAAAAAATTTTTTTCCAAGCTAACCACAGTGCTCAGAATCTATATGGTGGTGATAGGCCTATAGGCACAAGCAATCATGGCACACATCGTGCTTCTTTCGCAAAGTCGTTTTCTCGTTAAAACAAAGTTAGTTGCCAGTTTCTTTTGCACATATGCACACACGCTGCAAAAAAAGCGTGGGAATTGAATTATTTCCAATATATTCGAGGACTAAATGCGGAACTCAAAAACCTTCATTACCATATACTTCAAAGTTAGAAAACATGTTCCCTTCAGGTGGGTATCCATTTATTGTCTGGCCATATTCCATGCCAAATATGCTCTCAACCGCCAAAGCGTGAACGCGGGGATTCCCTTATGTAACTTGCAAGTAGCACCATGTCATGGGAAACGCTAGCGCGCTTGCTGGGCTGCGTAGGCTAGCACGCTATCTGGAAGTGCTAAAGGGTCTGATAAGGTAAAAACCAAACAAAAAAGCAGCAGACAATTAGCATCCTAGAGTGGAAACAATGGAACGAATCAACAACAGATAGAGGAGCATGTGTCGACCACCAAGCTGGAACGTACGGGTACCCTTTGCTACGTAAGAAAAATGATGATCTGATAAGATGTGATAGGCATTTTCATATATACAGGCAACAGTCTGGTGCAACATTCACCAGGAAGAAAAAGGTAAACAAACTACGTCCTATATTTTCATTTCGTAGCTTATCTTCAGTGGTAAGCGTAGCGGGAAACAATGGAAAGTACGATATGTTTTTAGCCTTATATATAGTCCTGCCAATAGGACCGAGCGTCAGTCGTAGCTTCTCTCTAGCAGTGGTTCTAAGCAGCCCCGTCGGTTTGTCGGTAAGTCCTCGCGATTGTATATTTCTTCAGCAGTTAACAGCAATTTTTCTTAGCTGTTTTATTCTGCTCCAGGTTATGTTTACACCCCATACCGTTTTCATGTTCAATGCTAATCACCTCAAAATTTGGGAGCATTTAGGTACCCAATAATACCATCTTTTAGGAATGTATTATTGAGCAGAAGCTGAAAGGTATTTTAATGATGTTGTCTTATAGACAGAACAGGTCAGAATCGGCACAGCGCACCTAATTAGCGCGGATATGTCAGGCGTTGTATTTTTTTGGCAGGACACGTCACTAGGCCAGACCGCAGCTGTGTGATTAACTTTCATTTAGAGCGTTGTCTAACAAACGAACAAAATCACTAGGCCCTTTTGGAATTTACCGGTGCATGTTTCATTGCGTTTCAAGATTTTTTTTCTCCCATTCACGTGTGTGGGTGTCAGGTCCATTTTAGGACACAATTGCTACCCCAATTTGATTTACCTTTATAGTGCTTGTATATGTTTACATGAATATTATTATTAATAATATTAACATTTAAACAACACAATGACGAGCAAAGTATAAAGGCGGCAAGCTTGTCTATCTTTTATGTCGACAGGCTGTCCCAACTATAATGCACCAAGATTTAAAAATATGTAAATGCCACCTACCTGGACAGAACTAAGGTAATGTTGTGTGCCGTTGCTTGGAGATACTGAGATTATTTTTTGCATTCCACCTAATTACATAATTATTCCTAAATAATTAGTCAACTTCACAAATATTATAATTAGATGAAAAGCGTCAATGATATATTGTTGAGCAACCTGAAAATCTCCCGATACAGCTTTCTGTCGCTCAATACGTGCTACATAAAAGTGTTTTTCCCAGAGTGAAAGAAGCCCGCGAATAAGTGCAAAGTGCCCCGAGCGGCCAGTGGTGCGGCAATTTTGCGTGTATTCGCGGGCTTCTTTCACGCTCGGAAAAACATGTTTATGTAGCACGTATTGAGCAAGAGAAAGCTGTATCGGAAGTTTTTCAGGTTGCTCAACAATACCAGAATACCGCACCTCCACCAGAATGTTACGCGAAGGACCAGTCAGTAAGACTACCAACTATTTACAAGTTGTATTTACAACAGCGGTTGCAGCGCTGACCGGTTAGACTCACAGCGCGCGCCCAGCTCCTTCTTCCTCTTCTTTTCTCGAGTAATGGCGCCCGCGCGCATCGTTCAAACGACCAAATACTACACGCGTGTAGCAATATCATTGACACTTTTCTTGTAATTATAATATTTGTGAAGTTGACTAATTATTCAGGAATAATTATGTAATTAGGTGGAACGCAAAAAATAATCTATCAGTATCTCCAATCAGTATCTCCAAGCGACGGCACACAACATTACCTTGGTTCTGTCCAGTTACGCGACATTTGCACATTTGTAAATCTTGATGCATGATAGTTGGGACACCCTGTATAATATGTAAGTGAAACTGAAGAGAGAGAAAAAAAAAGGTTACGACTTGAGAAAGCACAGATCTAGAAGGCCAATTTTAAGTTTGTGCAGAGGAAAATGATGAACGTAGTAAAATGAGCTGCGAAAAAGAAAATGTACGCCCTAGCGCAAAATGTACGCCCTGGCCTAATTGGTTTGCGACCAGTTTTCTGAAACACTGTATTACCATGCATTGAGAATACTTTGCATTGCATAGCAGTATATACACAGAGTAACAAAACTACGGCAGTGGCTCGCAAATTTATGCGGTTGACATTGCTGCAGTAGATAACTCATTTTAGCGTTAATGTATTTTAGCACATAAAGCATTCTGAGGTGGTGTGACACCATTGCAAAATGTCTCTAACAATGTTCACAAGTACAGAAATAATTGATGCATGGTTCCCTTATTTCTTCAAAGGTATAACCCAAAAATTTACTAATATTTTTATATTTTGACTTCTTTCTTATTACTTCGCAGACACCATGCGAACAACTGTTATCCTGTTATTTATTGCGGGCTTCGTTGCCTTATCAGGTGAGTGAAGTGTGGATAAAACAAATCTGCAGCTCTGTGCCACGTGTAGCACGTGTTATCTGACTAACTGATCTAGCCAAAACAATATATGCAACAATAATTTGCAATCAGGTAAACAATTAAAATGATAAATAGGATCAGAACTAATGCATACACCTGATGTGCTTTTACAAGGCTTGCCCAATGGCTCAGATATGAGCGCGAGCTATCCAATGGCTCACTGGCAGCATGGCTCATTTGTGAAGTTGCTATGGCAATGGAGTTTACGCATTGCGCAGACGAGAATCTGTCAGTTCCGCATTGAGGTTAACTCACAGCGTTGAACAAAGCTGACCTCAGCTTAGCCACATTACGTTAAATGTGACGAACAAGTACGAAGGTAGCATCCGTGTAATGCTCGCTAAGTTTTAAGGGCACTGGAATTATTTGGTAAAAAACAAAATATTATAGCTTATAAGTGAGGGCTTAAATATTTCATAAAAACTGCAAATTAAAAAAAAAACAATTCCGGATTACAGTGGTGTCGGCTGGCACGTAACAAGAAAAATTCGAGATCACAGGGAGATGCCTTCGGTCCCCCATTGACACAAGATATGTTGTGAATGAGGACAATGATCGGTTCGCGAAAGGTTATTTTGGAGCATAAGAAATCGCACATGCAAGCTGTATCAGCGTTGTACGGTGCGTCAGAAAACGAGAACTAGAAATAGATTATTGTACAATGTAGCAGGTTTTTTTCTTTAACGGAACAGCCCATTCTGAAAAAGTGGAGGCACTTTCAGGGACCGAGTGAATTAGAATTTAAGCTGTTGCACCGAGTAGACAGCCGGTGTTTCTTTTATTATATAAATTCTTTTGGACATTTAAGAAGTGAAATTTTGACAAGTGACAGGACATGTATGAAGTGCCTATATGTATTCCATCCATAAATATTAGGTGTAGTAACGCATAAAAGGCGCCATCTTGCACTTACTCACTTTTATGTAGCTTTTTCTATTGAAGTTTGTTGAAATATTCTGGTTGAACACAAACTGTTCTTGTCGACATCCTTACATTACGGACCACTCTTGCTCAACAATATTTTTGGTAATTTATTATTATTACAGCAGAGGAAGTTTTTTCTTTCTGCGGTTTTCCGTGCCGAAACCAGTTCTGAGGCACGCCTCAGTGGAGGGTTCCGGATAATTTTGTCCACCTGGGGTTCTTTAACGTGCACCACAACGCACGCACACGGGCGCTTTTGAATTTCGCCTCCATCGAAATGCGGCCGCCGCGGCCGGGATTCGATCCCGCGATCTCGTGCTCAGCAGCGCAACGCCTTAGCTGATTGAGCCACCGCGGCGGGTAGTAGAGGAAGAGAATAAGTAGCTTGTGTCTACAGTGTTAACTGATAGCACTTTAAAGGGATAGTTTCAGCATGATATTTCAACCTTATATTTCAAGCTCTGCCGTTCTCGCGCTAAAAATGGGCTGCTTGCTGTTAAGATAAAAGAAAACACGCCAAAAGCGCTTGTCTTAGCATTTTTATATTTGTCGTTGCTTTGTGCAGTGAGACTGCAAGTGAAGGAGGCAAAGAGCGGGCGCGAAACCTTGTTCAATACCTCGTACCTTATGCGCACCCCAAACAGGTGTATGCAAATGTAGAGGGAGCTACTATTTCACAACAATCAAATATTGCTTGACATACAGAATAAAGACGCCCTATTTATGTGTGTACGTGTGTAGGTTTGTTTGTGTCCGTGCGTGCGTGCGTGCGTGCGTGCGTGCGTGCGTGCGTGTGTGTGTGTGTGTGTGTGTGTGTGTGTGTGTGTGTGTGTGTGTGTGTGTGTGTGTGTGTGTGTGTGTGTGTGTGTGTGTGTGTGTGTGTGTGTGTGTGTGTGTGTGTGTGTATGTGTGTGTGTGTGTGGTGTGTGTGTGCGTGCGTCATCGAAGAGAACGTTAAGCCGGTCTGGAGCGTACTCAGGGCAAGAAAAGTAAAAGTACTGCGCGAATCAAGTACGAGTTGTTGTTTTTCGCACGTTTGGACCACTTTTTCCCATATATATATATATATATATATATATATATATATATATATTTAATATGGTGCTGTATACCAGGTGATCATTTGTAAGTTTTACAGTATTTTTAAAGATAGACTGTTGCACATAAGTCTTGACCTTGAGCTGGATTATTCAGAGAGGCGGACATTAGTTGCACGAGAATTCAAAGCATCTATTGAACCAATTATCAAAATCTAACTACCTATCTTCTCAATTTATTAATTTACGACACAAAGTACAATTCACGAATTGTAGCCGGTGAGTCTGCAAGCCGTATTATACTTGGAATGAATTTCCAGAATGACGCCAGGTTAGACATATGCACCATCAAACTAGCCTGTAAAAATGCACTGTTTCACTTACGTTTTTAACAAAACGGTCTTTTATGCATTGAAGCACAAAACTAACTGGCACGCCCGTGTATTTCTGCCCACACTGCGGGAAATGATATCTGTAAACGGGTGTCATCCTGGAACGAAATTTCAAGTGAATACGTCCTGCAAGGTCAATGGCTACAATTCGTAAATTGCAACATAGGCCGTAAAGTAATTCGTTAAGAGGTTAATTATTTAATTTTTATTATAGATGTTGAATGTGTGTTTCAATTTCTCGTGCTAGCAATGTCCACCTCTTCGAATAATCGAGCTCAAGAACAAGAATTACCCTATCTGTCACAGGCAATTTTCAAAAATTCCATAAAACCTAAAAGTGATCACCCCGCATAAGTTAGGCACTTTAAGGGCAACAAAAAGCAAAACAACAACGCAGTTATATATCTCTGGTGCTAAGGCTTTCAGTACAAAGTGGCAACCTAAGTAATTCTAGGCACTAAAATGATTTTTCTCTTTTGATCTTGATTGCAGCATCAAGCGAGGTCTTCAGTGACGATAATTCCTCAGAGGAAGCAGACGGGAAGACTGCCGTTGATTTGTTCCGAGATGAACTTGAAACACTCTGCAGTGAATTGGAGTCAACAAGTTCTGAAGAAAAAGAAGAAGAGGTTAGTACCTGTGACATCCCTTTCGAACATCAACCAACTCCGCTACGACAAACCGTTCATTTCTCAAGAAAGATTCAGGTGCTTGTTATAAAAAAAAACAAGTCCAAGATCTCCGTGCCACACTTTACTGACAGTGTGCAGTTAGCATTGGCACCGGCATATCGTTCGACAGGCAGTCAGGGCATGGTAGGGAGACTCGAATTTCAATAAATTGTCCGGCGACTTATTACACTGCTCTTCCTATCAGTGACATTTCCATCGCACCACCACCACTCCGTGTTCAAATGAAGAGGTGGTGCAATCCATTGCTTGTATTTCCAATCCTATAACCATCAGCAAAATGTGCCCCCATTTCACTCCTCACAAATCCTCACGTTACACGTGAGTGACCAAATTGCGATGGCATTATGACACCAATATGGCGTCCAATTATTCTGTGACGTTCCATGGACACGGATTTATCAAAAACGATCTTTAATCTGTGCCGTGTAGTGGGGCACATTATGCAATCGAGCACGCTCGCAACTCATTCGCTCAACCACGGCCACTGCTATTACGCGTCTATATATGTATGTCACACCGCTGCTCATTCTTCCTCGCTCTGTCGCTCTCATCCCGCTAATTGCTCCACGGTGGGAATTACTCCCGACATCGCCGAAGGCTGTTGGGACCTGTACAACTCTGTCGCAATAAACCTTTTCAGGGGCACATATCGTACGCAGGTAGAAGAAAACGTACATTCGCCAATGCAGAAAAAAAGTTATAATGACATTCATCACGAAAACAAAATGCATAGCAATGACGATTATACGTACATGCTCTGATTGACGCAACGCGAGTGAATCAATAATAGGAACGGGATTCTTTGTGATATTACTTGTGCGTGCAGCAGACCGTGTGTATACCAATTGTCAACGAAGCGGGGATGACAACTTCTTTAGTAGTGACACATGCTGAATTGCAGTAAACAGTGCGACCTATTTTTTCGCGATACTCGGCTAGGGCGCTCGACGAGACATTAATGCATGTCCTTTGCGACATTAATGTCGTGCTATTTAAGTCTTCCCTTAAAATTGCCGAATTCTCCAATGAAACCTGCGTGGAAATATTCACCTAGAATGCCGCCGACAACAATAGGGAACCTTTCTTTTGTATTGCTACTTTAAACACTGACGAACTAGAGCTTGAGCTTACGTACTAGTAAATGGGAGAGAAGTTATAATTTTTGAAAATGCTTTATAGTTATCTGCTCACTTAAGCAACGTAAGGAATTCAAGCCTACTTTTTCTGTCTGGCGCTAGATGGGTAAGCAAAGCCTTTTTCTTTAGACAGAGTAAATTAATGAGGTTGTGCATTATCGATCATGTCGTAGTTGACTTGTCATAGTTTAAACCTGTGTGCTTCGGTGATGGAGTACAGGAGAATTAAACTATGGCTGTCGCTAAAGAGATAGTTTTTGCCTGAGAGGACACACACGAATCAAAGTTTAAGGTATTTGTGTGGGCTTTTCGGTTGATGCTTGTTGCCAAACCCCTTATGGCCCGCTTGAGGCAGGTGTAGAGGAAAAGGAAACGCCCGCATAGCTTTCCTGAACGTCGGCTTGAAACACATCACGGTTAGTTTCGCAAGAAGCGTGGACGAACCGAATGCAACGAGAGTAGTAACGCTGATCGACGCTGAAATGAGGCTGTTTACTCAATATATAGTAATAATACATGAGACTAATTAATGTCAGAAACAAAAAATACATCATCTTTTTCTGAATAGGATCTGTCTATTACGGATTTATTAAACGACGGACTTATTGCGCTTGCTCTAGTAAATAATTTCTCAGACCGATCCACCCCCCCCCCCCCCCCACCCTGGAAAAAAAAAGCGCACCATTAACATTTTCAATCTCTTCGCACACTTGTAGTTAATTTATAACAGGTGTCAGTGCGTTTAACCGCGCACATTTCTCGTTATGGTATTGGAAGACACTTTAACTTACTCGTATGCGGAAAAATATTGTAAATGGCGAGCATTCCAAAAATACAATTGCGGATTTGTTGCCGCTGGTACTTTATATGCTGTATGCTTTAATAATTTTTCACTTATTACCGTTGCAGGCAGAGGAGTACTTTTTTGGTAAGCTGTTCAAGCGTGTAAAAGGTGCTGCTGACGGAAATAGAAACAGTACGGGCCGTGGGCGAGGAAGAGGTCGAGGTCGCGGCCGTGGCTCTCGGCGTTCTGACGGTGAAGGCGAAGGACGCAACTCCTCAAAAGGTATCCGCCGTCCTATGCCTTATTTGCTTTATAGTACTCATGGCTGCACAAAAGAATCTGGGCTAGCGGGTTCAGTTGTAAGGTAAAATAGACTATTATTCCTTAGCAATTTGTCAACCTTAACGGTAAAGCAAGAGATTAACCGACAGGTATCACTTATTATAATCCATGTTTGTCCTAAATTTTTTGTTTCCAGCTTCACTAAGCTTGCTGCAACGTTTACATAAGCCAAAACAGATCTCATATAATTATGCCATATTGTACCGTAAAATAGTTTTCTTTTCTCAACATATCTATGAGCACAGAGAAATTAATCGCCAATGAGCCAGTTAAACCAGCCTTACGTCTCGAGCATGGGCACTTATTCCTGGTAAACGTATCTTCAGGTGATTACAGTTATAATTAGAAGACCATCGGTTACAAGAATATCGAGGAAAGGTGAGGGAAAATTACATGCAATCAGCAGTTCCGCGTAATGCGTAAAAAAGACCTTAAGGTACGTCCGCGATGTTTACCTTAAAATTTAGTGCGACTAAACAACTCGGCCCGTATCGATGACGAAACCGTTTCTAGTTTGATGTAAATTTAAATCTGGCGAAGGTTGATCGGCGTGAGAGCCAAGGACACTAGAGAATAGGGCACGTTTGGTATTTTTGGAGGAGCAGTATTTTCCCGAGAACTCGTGCACCAAGTAGCAACAAATATGAGTCAACGTTGAAGCGCGTCCTAGTATAACTAAGCTGTTCGTGAACCCAAAACAAAATTTATGTTCGCGCACCTTGAGTTCTCGTGAGGAAAGTTGGTTCTGTGCTCAAATAAAAGCCATGATGCGTAGAGAAAATAAGATAAGCAAGTGTGCAAGTTTGTTTTTAGCGGAAACTTAGTAGAAACTCGCATTTTGCATGATAAATTTTGATTATCCCTGATGCCTTGTATTCAGAATATTCTCAGGGACACTGTTGGGGCTAAACTAATCAACTACTGGAAGCATCTCGCCTTCTGCTTCCAGTTTGTTTATAGGTGAACACAATTTATTGAATTGTGCTCACTGTATTTGGTGAATAAAACTGACTAGTTACTCGAAGTCAGAGAAATGAGGTTTTCCTCAGGTGCGTCTGGAGGAATGTAGACCAGGGCAGGAAAACAAACACTGATAATCCCGCCATGTTCTTGTGCTACAGGTCGCGACTTCTTCAGGAAAGTTTCTTGGAAAAAAGAAGGGAGCCGGCAATTTCTCATCGGACTTCGACGGAGCCTCCAAGAAGGAAGAATTACTGAGAAAGTTTTTGGGGAAAAAGGTGGGCTCTGGAAGTGGCGATGCATCCAACGGTAGTGACTTCCTAAAGAAGTACCTCGAGGGCAAAGCTGCCTCCTACGCTGGCCATGAGGAAGAAGTCGACGATGACAAGGTTTCTCTGGAAATATTCTGTGCCAAAATTTTCGCGAAGGATGAAGAGTGAGCGACGGCCGCTGAGATTTTGACTGTGCAACAAATAAAGCATCCTACTGCATCGAGTGCCAAATTACGCGCTATTTTAAACTAGAATATCACAGAACACAAACACTCTAAACCTGTAGATGTCTGCGCAGCGTGCACGTCCTACGAGACTCAAAAGGGTTTACTTGGCTTCTATGGTTGCGTCACATGTAAGCGTGGAGCATCTACGTTTGTGGTCGGTCGCCACTTCGCGTTCTTTTGAACGATTTCAAATTAGTTGGCCAAAGGCCATTCCAGCAAATAATATTTCTCGGTCATGAAGAAAAAAACATCTCCACAATATTTGGGTATCTTTCAGCCCATTTTATGAGAACACCACAGCACAAGCTCAATCATGAATCTTCCCGTGAAAGAATTATGAATAAAGACTGATCAGGGGGAACAGTGCAAAGGACCTGTAGGGAACATGTGTGTGTTGCTTGACAGAGGCCCACTGGACAATAGACCGTTGACAGTGACGGCACCACTACAGCGTAGTCTATATGCTCGTCGGCCCACCAGGAAGTGAGGGCATATTTGTGGGGGTTTCTTGAGGGCGACTGGCCTGAGCGAGAGCCTTCGAGGGGGGGGGGGGGGGGGGGGGGGCGTGGTTGCATCCTTGTGCGTGCCCGCATTTAAAGCGATGCGACCTGTATAATGGAAGATACACTATGTCCTGCTGACTTTGTTGGCAAGACGTTTGACTAGACCATTGCGGTGCGATAACAATGGAGTCTGTTTGATCTGGTGAACGCTATGTGCAATATTCGCACTTCCTCTTCGTTACGTTAAGAGTGTAAATGTAGTTCGAAATCGAATTCAACACAAGGGACAAAAATAAAAGCACTACACGCATGCCTAATGTGGATTTGTGTTTATCTGGTGTTTCTATATGTGTAGCAATGCATTCTTAGCTCATTACTCTGCCTGGGCTCCTTGATTGCCAATTAGCAGTCCGCACATAAAAATGTTAATAAATAAATAAACACACAATTATTAATAAGTAGTGGCGTAACACTATCGCGTCGGGTATTGACAACCTGAAGTGGGCCATTCTACACGTAACCTATGAATTACTGAAACTTGTTATTAACGAGACCACCAAGAAGAGACTCACTGAAACGACACGCTCTGAATGGAGAGGCATTGGGTTACCAATAGCACGTCATTGTTATATAAATCACTTGCGCGAGATAAGCCAAAGAGGCTGGGGACGCATATGCAGCTTTACTACAAAGTTTCATTCCTTGAGCTAGGAGTCAATGCAAAGGCTACAGGAGATTTCGTCAATTCGTGAGAGATAGCAGCTGTGAGATAGCGCAGGTGTTCGGGGTGCGAAAGGCCTGGTGACTACAAAAGCTGCCCTCGTCACTGCCACGGTACGAGTGCTCGAAGGTAAGCTATGAGGCCACACTTCAACTTCATTGATGTGCTATTTTGCACGACATTTGTTGTTATGATCCTTTATGCAGAGGTGTTTTGTCTGTGTTTTTATTGAACGGTGCTATAGTGAGCATTGGGTGCGGCTTCTCTAAGATGCCAAACACGTGCTAACGGATTCACTGTCGCCCCAGGTTCCTAAGCGAAGTTTAAAGAAGCTGGGCAGTTCTATTAGATTATCGAAGGAAGAAAGCTGAGGAGCAACGTTTTCACTGAGTACTTTTAAATGACTCGTCGTAAAATCTTTGTGCTGAAATGAAGGACATGTATCATTTAGGTTGGGCCAGCGACGATAGTGGTAAAGATACTGCGCTTTATACAAAACTCCTCAGAGACGTCATGGAGAAAATGCGTGTTATAAACTGTTGTCTACATAAGACTGAACAGAAAAAGGAGAGCGTCAAGAAACCGTCACGAGAAACTCAGGAGGGCTGATTGCACGCAGAAAACAGGAGCATAATGTGCGGAGTGTATAAAAGATATTTCTTTACACTTCTGCGGGTAAACGAGTCTAACACATTTCGATGTGAACCATCGGTAGGACTTATTTCTTTGAAGTATCATGAAGAGTGCAACTGTCAGGGTGATATAAGTTCCAATATATAGCTTTGCAAATAATTTAGCTCGTCATCTTGAAAAAAAGATTATTTGAAATTTGTGTGAACGGATGCATACGTTCCGCCCGTTCCGCAACTAATACCTGCTTTTTGGAACAAAAGCAAATCATTAAAAATAGGCCAAATAACGCTACGAAGACAACAAAGAAGAAGACATAACGAGGATCGCCTCAGCACTACAGGAATTAGGAGCGCATAGTTTCTTCTTTTTCTCAAATGAATAATCTACCATTTGGTCAAGTCTGCGCTGCCATGTCCTTCGATATGGCAACTGGAATACGCAGGAGTTACGAAGCATTATCCCGTATAGATAGCTCTGTATGCCCCCGAGCCAGGCCAGTTGCTGACTTGCATACTTGGACGTGTTACACTCACTAAGTCTGCAGAGTGAATGTTCCCTAGGTATAAGCATTGGGGTCTACGTCATACAAAAGTGAAAACCTTACCTAAAATTTTACGTTGAAGTTCATTCTTACGAATTTCATTTTTACGGATGTTTCCAGTGCGCACGTTTAACGCAAAATTATGAACGCCAAGGTGGCACTCGTCTTCCTCCTGGTTTCACTGGCACACTTCTCAGGTGAGTCATTTCGCGCTTCTTCCTCGGTAGCAGGTCTTCAACTGTCAGTGATATGATGTAACGTGCTGCTTCTCATGGCCTTGATGACAAGCTACATATTTGAGCGCGGTGATGTTCAGTTCATTCAAAAAGAAAGAAAATTTAATAAACCTGAAAATACTGTCGGCTGCTTATTTACCTTCCTATATACGCCTACTCGGCGAGTAAGCTTGCCTAACCCGATGAGCAAGGATGATAAGTAGCTCATGTAAATTTCGGAAGAAAGTTGTGATGCATTTCATTTGATAAATCATGTATATTAGAAGAATGGGTTATGCTGGTTTGAGTGCGCAGGAACTCATAAATGTACGTAAGCTTTCTTTCAGGAAACTTAAGCAGAATGTCTGAATTAGGTTGTTATAAAATTTTAATCCGGCCCAATATGAGCATGAACTCATATTTTCACGTATTGATTTTCAAATGGCTAACGTCCTGATCTCGCTCTTTCTGCGAGGTTGCTTAGTGCTTGGGAAACCCTGTGCCGTGTGGTTCATGCCCCTTGGAGGAGGTACCTTCTCGGAGGTAACAAAATGAACAGAGCAAAAATCTTTATTGCGGTGTGGATTCGTGAGAGGAAGGGAATATATCCAAATGAAGCGCGAAGGTTTTCCTTGGTGGAAAGTTTTCAGCAACACATTTATACAGGCGGAAATCGTGCTCGTTCATACAGGCAGATACAGGGCAGGAGCACTACTACTACACAACTTCCATCGGATGTGGGAGGTGCTACATTTCGTTTATCTGAGGTTCTAAGTTGTTTGCAACGAATCCATACGAGCTTCGTTTGTAGCGTCGTGCCGACTTGGGTGGATTCCGACTTGGTCTTTCATTGCACACCTATGATCCATGATGTGTGACAGCGCGAACTAAAAATACAGTGAAATAGGCGATAAACGGAGAACGCGCTTGTCTCCATTTGTCGCCTATTTCACCGCCTTTGATTAAGTCCGCACCGGCACACATCATGAACCAACACGAACTAGCCTGATCGCATACCTTGCTTGCATATGAACCTGAAGAAAATGATACGGTAAATGAATGTGTTAAGGCAGAGCTATCTTCACGAACCAGCCCGAGCTATGGCTTGCCGTGGCTGCTGCTGCTGTCTGGCAAAATATTTCCAACACAGGGCAACACTAATATAACTAATCAGCTAATATGTACCCTCGTCTCCAATACCCCTGTATATGTGCCGCTGACTGGATTACGTAGCGGAGCAATAAGCTGTATCTGAAAATCCTCACGGCAGCAAATATACGTCTTCAAACGCACAATTTTCTTAATTAAAGCGAAGATTTTTAGGCTTTTTTCCTTGCGGGGTTTGGAGTGTCTTCTTTCTTGGGCTCGTTTGCCCAGCGAGAAAAGTGAGCCAGTTAATCCTGGAGATTGTGCAATAATGACGTGGGCCGACCCCGGAGGCAGTGCAAAACGCGGTCGCGTGGTGGGTATCACTGCGTGTTTGCGTCCTGCTGGCCACCACGTAATCGTTATTTTATTTACTTTTATTTATATATACATACAGCAGCCCTTTTAGGCTATAGCAGGGGAGTGGGCAAAAAAAAGTAAACACGTACACACATTAAGTACTAAATACAAACCGCACAGTATACAAGAATAATAAAAAAGTATTCTGCAAACGCTTTGGAGAATATAGACTGTTGCGTATAGCATGTAAATACCCACCTCACGAAATCTTTGCTTCCCATAGATTCCAATGTGAGTGTTGGTTATGCATATTAGCGTGTATAATAATGTTTCCTTCTGATTCGTTTGCTGCATGCCCAACACCGAATCTATGAAGATGGGCAAGATACGTAAGTATTTTTTTTTACTTTCGTATATACACACGCAATTGGGTTCAAGCACGCGTTCAGATTATCAAATCGGACCGGCAATGAAGTCAAAGGAACGTTTTGTGCTCTTGTGGAAGAAGTGCAAATACGTCGCCCTTACTTCGGTGCAATGTACTTTTGCAAGTAAGGCATGCGATAATTAAAGAGAATATGTGTCTATATACACATTCGGCAACGATGATAACATTACAAAATATTGAGTGTTCTGTTTTATGGCGAACACATCGTCCGCTGAAACTACTGTCAAGAAAATGTGAGCATGAGAGTATTGTGAATAAAAGTTATTTTTAATGGCAACGTCGGAGGTAACTTTAGTAAAGCAGGACACTGCACCTTATGCAACGGCACGCATTAAAACAGCGAAGCACAGATAACTTACTCTTGGCACATAATGAGTAGTCTGCGGAAGCACGGTAAAAAAAGATGACAGGCAAATAATCGATAACGACCAAGTGTATTGCTTCACCAGGAGTGAGATAAGTGCTTTCTTAATTTGCGAAACATGTGACGCGGGCTGTTGTGGGCTTGATCTCGATATTTTCGCTAACAGAAGCTTCTTTTTTGGATGCATTTGCGACTACTCTTTCTGTTCTGTTTATTCAACTCATTTATGCTTTTAAAAAAAACGAACTGTCGGTTGACTCACTATTGTTGTTTTTTGGTACAGCTCCGATAACAGCACAACGAAAGGTGAGCTTCTTGGGCATCGCCCATATCTTTAGCAATTATTGCAACTTAACTTCACTGAGCAGATGCCTAGTTCCATTTTATTACGAACCAGCTACCTGACAGGGCCAGCAAGTGT
Source organism: Dermacentor silvarum (assembly GCF_013339745.2). NCBI lineage: Eukaryota > Metazoa > Arthropoda > Arachnida > Ixodida > Ixodidae > Dermacentor > Dermacentor silvarum. Next base: position 109,190,172 of record NC_051155.1, read on the forward strand.
GTAAATCTCATTAGTCCAGAGTGAGAGCGAGACATGATGCATAGAATGCCAGGGAAGTTACGCAGAGGTAGTTACGGTTGGCTACAATGCACGGGGAAAGGCGCAGGGGGATAAGAGAGAGAGAGAGAGATGCGAAAGGGGCAGTTAGAGAAAAAGAGTCGAGCACAAACAAACCGTGTTCACTATAGCGCGGTAGTGAGCGGCGTTCTTAATGTATACCTTGAAGGCGCGTGGACCACCGGAACCTTAGTAGTGCGAGTAAAGCCTTAAGCGCGTAGTTTCCTTGGGAGCACTGACCTAAAACCTTTACTTCTGCTGGTGGACGATTGTGCAATTGGTCCAGCGCTCTGCACCTCACTTGCCTCTCGGTACTATAGAGCGAGCAGACACAAATTATGTGTATGAGACTCTCCTCACAGCTTCACGGGACATCAATCGCAGCTCAGCTGCTGCGCCTGTTCCCGAAAGCGCGTTAAAAACATATATCGGCCAGCTTCATCGGCGTGGTCGTTCCCGCTGATGTTGTGGTGTGTCGGAAGCCATTGCAAGATGTCATGTCATGGCTGCGATGATGTACCAGTGCAATTTCTAATGCCAGTTGTCCATGGGGTCCGTGTCGCATTTGGTTGTGCATGCACTGAAATGCTGTCGGAAAATTAGACAAAGTTGTCCATTGTTGAGATGGTTCCTGATTACTGAAATGAAGTGCAGCGCGGAGTGCAGCAAGTTCTGCACCCATCGATGTGGTCACACATGCTGTTTTGGGATGATGACTGCATTGCCAGAGCTGTTCAGTTCTTACCGAACCATCTGTGAAGACATATTACCGAATTCGGTGTACAGGAATGCACTTAAGGTGAAAATGTTACCATGTATTTTATTTCGAGACAAAGAAAAAAGACGAGTAGGATTATTTCAGTTTGAACAGGCTCATAATTTGAGCGATATAAAACACGGGCGATCTCTCTATCGGAGCATTGCGAAATATTTTGGGGCCTTCAGTTAACATAAATGTGCACGAAAATTTGAAAAACACTTCGAAAACCAGGAGCAAAGGAGTCGTACGCCATGTTAATTATCTTCTCAAGCATAACTAGCTTCTAGGTTAGCTCCAGGCTAGAGGGCGTCACAAATTCTCAGTAATCGTACGTCAGGAGCGGCGAACTCTTTCACGTTTTACTAAATAATCCAGTCTCGTGGTGTTAGCTTAGTCCTTTCCACATACTATTCGACAAATTTGTTTAAACATTCCTGACCAGACAAAGATGTGCTTTGCGGATGTTCACGACAGTCGCATAAAACACTATGAGAACGAAGGCCAACAGATTCTATGAGTATGCCGCAGAGAGTAGGAACTGTGGCTATAAAACATGAAGTGGAATAAGAAAGACAACGCCATACTAGTAGAATCATCAACCAGCTAATACAATTTCAAGTTGTTCGCAGGCGTGCTACTCAGTACAAGGTAGCTTTCGTACAAAAGCCGCCTTATACAACAAAATAGTTGCGAACAGCTTACATGACAAATATGCCCCTCTATACATTTCTGTTTACGGTTTTGATGCAGCTCGGCTTTATAAAGGAGCGATAATGTCGGCTTTTCCTATTTTATGATTGTAAACAAATTTGTGCCCTTTCGCATAATGACTTTTTCTTTGCTTGCGAACTCAAGCTTCACTGGCAAAGACCACCAGCGACGTAGCATCCAGCCTTCTCACACGTCTCGTGAGCGACGTAATGTTGAATGCAAGTGACGCGTTGCGTGGCAGCGTCAGTGTTCACGACCAGGTGGAAGCCGTGATCAAGGAGGCGGCATTCAGGCTCAATGCCATGGGTTACCTGCTGGTCAAGATGGGAGCAGCTCTCAAAGTCGGAGGGCGCCGCCTCAAAGACCTCGACGGCACACTGGTCAGTGCAGGGTACACTGGTGTACCAGTGGGCTAGATAAAGAAGTTTTACCGCATGTGATGGACATTTATTATTGAGTTGTCGATATGGAGGCACACGCTTACGAGCCAGTGATTCAAGCGGATGTGTTTTGTCTACCTGAAGTCGGTCCTCCAGAGAAAAAGAAAGAAAAGAGACATTTTAGTAGTATTTGATCTTTAGAGTGAGACTATTTTTAGAGTAAGACAATATAGTAAGGCTTATGGCGGAACTTCCCTTCGTTGAAGGTCGTATAAAAATGGTAAAAGTCGTCACAGCTATGTTGGCATGTATATGTCAACAAAATTTACCTGTTCAAGAATAAAACAATTGACGAGCATGAACCAGAGTGCAAGAAAAGAAGAAAAAAATACCCAGTGAGTGTATTGTATTGAGTTGTTCATTACGCAAGATTCCAGAATAAAATTAAACACCATGGCCAAGAAAGTGTATGTTACCAAGTCTGGAAATATTTGTGAAAGCAATTCAACACATCCAAGAGTTGACGCACTAGTAAGGGCAGCATATATGCTGTCGCATGCTGCCTGAAGCAGCGCCAATGCAATCAAATGGCAGAACTTGCAGATGAACGTGTCACATCACCGAACGTGTCCTCGACACGCTCCTGCCTTTTAATAAATAAGTAATATATATAATACAGATACTAATATTTCAGTCACTCGTAGAGGCGAGCTCCCGCGACCACCGGAGAGTCGCAAGAGACCAAATATTCATGATTGCATTTTTGGGCGTTTTGCGATAGTACTGAGGCGCACGCAACGTGGGACGGGTGCCTTTATGTCGTTGTTTAGTTTGGACCAATGTAATGAATTTCAATTTGCGTCATCACGCGTTTGGGCTTTTATATACGTCAATATATATCTTTTAATCGCGTTTAAGGACGCAAGCTGCTACGAAGACCGGGTGCAAATGGACGCGATGACGCTCCAAGACCATGACAATGGAAAAACGTCTGTGTGTTCGCATAGGCTTGCCCATCTTTCCTCGGTATTTATCACCAATCTCGACAGAACCGCAGAGATAACGCTCGAACTTGGCTGTTCAAGTAACATAAAAAACGGTACCAAAATTAATGCCATTGACCTTCCGTGAAGGGCGGAGTGCCGCCATGCCGGACAGTGACGTAGTTTCCGTGCAACGGAAGTCTGCGGGAGACGTCGACAAAAACCGCTTATGCGGTAAAACTAAAGTTGCTTAAACGTTCATTTCCTAACGTTTACTGAGTTATTTGCCACCGCAGAAGGCGCGGAACAAAAGTGTCATGAGGACGGATGGCAACAGAGGCAACAGGTTCGACCAGCACCTCCTGGAACTAGGTGTTTGTTCGACGTATTAAAATTTGTAAAGTACGGATATATTTACAAAACTGAGTTGTCTTATGAGGCTAAAGAGTAGGAGAGGAATAAGGGAACTGCATATCGAGTGCTTCGTTTGGCTCAAACGAATAGGATACTATCTTCAGGTTAAGCACCTCAGGGAAAATGTTAATAAAATATATACCATAGACTTTAATTGGTTATGGTGATCGTTTGCACATTACAAGACGACGCTGTATGCTTGGAATGAATAAAAACAGACATGTTACAGGAAAGGAACGAATGAGCTGAACTATTTTGTACGGTTTATTACACAGAAAATATTACTTTTCCCCTTGTTATACAGAGCATCGTTTTCGGACCGGCCAAGTTCCGCAAACAGAAAGCGTCTCTGTGGGCTCTCGACATCGCGAAGCTTGGCAACTGCACAGCCGAGGTTCGGCTTACCCAAATGACAGCGAAGATTATCAACGCGTACGCGGCAAGAAGCAAACCGTCTTCCATATACAAGGGTGTCGACCAGATTGGGGAAATCGTGGGCTCCACTGGTGACTCGCTGGAAGACGTCGCCCTCAGGCTCGCTGGCCATAAAGAAAGCGGCACCGCAGCGGTTCTGCCGAAACCGGAAATGACCGAATCAGGCGAGGCACTACTAGAGAACATCATGGACGTCATCGTGAAACATGGTGCCCACTAAGAACACATAACAAAGTTTACTGAAACCACCTGATACGCAAATAAACCTACTGAGCAGTCACTCTGGTGCCACCGTTCCTTGTCCTTTTGCCTGTTTACTTTTTCAGATATTATTGAATCATCAATGCTGGCCAATGACAGCAGCTATGGCAGACGCTTTCGATGAGAAGACATCGCATGAAAAATGCGCACACTCCGTGGCTTACCTTGTCCTTAACCGATCCTCAACATCTCGATAACTTACGTATCTTTTCTTTCTTTAACGTGGCGCGTTCGGTACTTCCAGATAACCAACGGTATGCGCGTTATTAGCGTGATGTATCTTTGAGAGAAAATAGAGAGCACATAGCTATGAAGATAGCAAGCGCAGAAAGGCAGATAAAGCTTATTGTTTTGGGACAAGTACAACCCAAATGGCGTAAATATTTACTTAGAGTGTAAGTAAACATTTTTGTACTCTGACTTCAATTTGCCACACGAATTTTGTTGAGCTCCGTTGTACAAACATATTTGACAATACACGCTGCTTCGCCGTTTTATTTATTGTACTTTGTGAAGATAACATTGTGTCTGGTGTGGTTCGGCGCACGTCGGCATAAGCATGACGACCGTGCAATCCGCACTAAAACAAAGCCCCCCAATAGTTAGAGAGATTGCGAATTCAGTGCTGCAAAAGATGAAGCGATCCTCTGTGTTACTCATTGTAAACAGCACACAACGCCTTGTAGTCAGTAATAACAACGAAGCAAAGTTTGGTAAAATTTGGAAAGAATAGGAAATCAGTTTGCGAGGGGCTTCCGATAAAGTCGTAGGAGTTCCTGACTAAGCATCAAGAACCCTTCTTACACCTTTCTTAACTTTTCGTTAGAGTCAATGAAAGCGACCCTTATAGTAAAAACATATTCGTCTCTGAACGAAAAAAAAAAGGACTAAAGAAAATTACTTGCTTTAACATTGTTACTACGTGAACCTGGTATTGCAGGGCGTGGCCGTGCACCCTTATCTGTGCTCATTATTCATTCGTTATAAGTACGGTATATATTTGCAAGTGATAGATATAAATTAAGTATGGTATTTATGGCAGTCGCTGGCCTGTGGTTGCTGTGGCTTGCTGTGGCTTGCTGATATACCCAACTGTACGACCCAGGCACAAGACGCGAAAGTGGTCTACTATGGACCACTTTGGTCTACTATGGTCTACGATTGACTTGCTCATGCACACAGAATCGCCAGGAAGCTCTGATCCGGCGTATGGCCTCTGCAATGAACGCCCATTCGACATAAGCACGTGAATTCAAGAGAACGCTCAATGGCGTAGGCTGACTAAGCTTGCAGCAAGTAGTTGGCTTGCATCCACAAATTTGATAATTCCTTGTACTATGAAATAAAGCAGCCTTCCTCGTATCACTAAAACAGCCCTTGGTATCATTCAAACTATTTTCCTAACATTTACTACATCAGTTATTAGCCAGAAAGTGCTCGTGCTATTTCTGAAGGACGTCGAGAAACGACCCATTATAGAGTTTGAAGCAGTTCAGACCTTGCGGGCACAAGTTTGACTGAAAAAAAGTAAGATGTTTTCCGTAAAATGTAAAATATACACGCGAGCGCGTCACCAACGAAGCAAGTTTACAACTTATTGCAGTGCTGCCATCAAGGCCCGGCCCAAAATAGCGACGAAATAGATGATCTAAATCAGTTGAGCCAATAATCTTTTCAGTCCAATATGTTTTTTCATGATTTTTTCGGCAATAGGTTAGTAATAGTCAGAGAAAGATTTCGCACTGGCACCCGAGTGCCCATGCTTTAGTATGATGTCGCAGATTTCAAAATTAACTCTCTCATTGTTGAACTGTTATTGGCCACTAAAATAGTTTGAAACGTGTTAAGTTCCATCATTGGCTCTTTTATGGCGCAAAAAATTAATAAGCCCAAGGAAAGGCCGTTAAAATACATAGGTGATATATATGATCCATAGGTGGTGATATACATATACACAGGTGATATGCACACGTTAAGATACATGACGCCACGATGAGGTGGTGCGGAAATTTCAAGGTGGCATCACAATTTGTATTTCGTGTTTAGTTTTCTTCTGGCTTACCAAGCCTCTCCTCACAGTAACAGTGGCTGTATTGGTATTGGGGAAAGGTAAGCTACTAATACATCGGATAAAATATTTCTCTTTAGTGTCTCGTAAATCCTTTTATTTTAAGCGAAGCTTTGTCGGCTCTTAAGTTTCGGCGGTGGTGGTGGTGGTGGCTTTGTAACGCTGAAAAGTGGGCCGATCCTGGCGACAGTACAGAAAGGATCCGAGCTCATTGGCACATACGAGGGACGAAAAAGAAAGAAGAAAGAAAGAAAGAGAGAGGGAATGATACAAACAGAGAGAAAGACCGAGAGAAAGAGAGCGAGTGGAAGAAAGAAAGATAGAAGATCACCAAGAAGGTAAGAGAAAAAGAAAAAGAAAGAGAGAAAGAGAAAGAAAGATAGAGAGAGAGAAAAAGATTGAGAGAAAAAAATCCCCACGAATGTCAGAGAAACAAAAAAGAGAGAAAGAGAGAGGAAGAAAGAAAGAGATATAGAAAGAGAGAAAGAAATAAATAGAGAGGGAAAGGAAGGGAGAAAGAAAGAAAATCACCACGAAGCTCAGATACACACACGACAAGCTTCGCTTACCCCCATTTTCTCGGCAGAAGAAGGGCTAGTGATTATTTATAAATTGGAGTACCGCGAGAAGTAGTGGCGCAACTAACCTGCTGAACATTTAAAGATTGCATTCAGCCAAGGCTAAATCAGCAAGATACTAGCTAGAAAAGGCTGCTTTTGTTACTTGCAAAAAGGTTATCTTTCCCAAGAACGTACTTGAGCACATTTGCACAGGGAGCGATTACAGCCGCTAATTAACTTTGTTGCATAGAGCGATCTTTATAAACGACGCTAATCGCTTATCTATCAGTTGTAACTAACATTTAGTTAGCTGTCAGTTATAGGAACTAAGAAAAAGTACAATGAAAGACAGGTATCTCGAGGATGCTGAGCTGTTCAAGATTTCGAAGACGTCCTTGGCACCAATTAATTCCTGTTGGAGGTATGCGGAAGAGCAGACGGGACGTGTCATACATCTACGTGGTGTACTTGCTGAGGCAATTGTCTCGATTTTCGCAGTACACCAACCTCAACGTCGTCACATAGTTGCTATGCATGATTCTCTCAAGTCAGTCAGACTGAACTCAATTATGTTAGTAGAAACGTTGAGCACCTGAGACCGCCAGAAAGATGTGCGAAGATGATCTGCTTTCCACGCCACGGCAGGTGTAAATTGTCTTCAAGGTTTTTTCTCAGACTTATACTTAATAGCGCATGAAAAGGGACGAGGCACGGATGGACGACGCGGACCACAGCGCTAACTTCCAACAATTTTTATTCTACGAAGCCCTTCACACATATATAGTCAACAGATAGCAGCGCACGCAAGCGCATAAGTACTGGTTTTGAACACATGACGGCAACGTGACATGTGTAATGGAAAAGATGAGATTGAAGATGAAAAAGGTGAAAAAAAGAAAAAGGTGAAAAAAACATTAAAAATTGTTTTGTTGTAGCGACAGATTAGGATGCTATCTTCATCAGGCCACCCTCTGTACCTTGTTTAAAAATCTAATTCTTTTTTCGAAAGATCACTTGAAGGCGCGCTAACACAAGCATTCCCCAAACTAGCGATCTTCGCCGCTTCAATGATCTCACGCGTTGTTTGCATTGGGCTTCTTCCTATCGCTGTGCACTGCTTATAAATGGGACTGCACCCATGCTTTCTACAGTGGAAAGCCAGATGGCCCACTCCTCCAGTTCGCACGTTATTTGCGTGTTCACGCAGCCTATCATTTATACACCTTCCGTGCGAACTGGAGGAGTGGGCCATCTGGCTTTCCACTGTAGAAAGCATGGGTGCAGTCCCATTTATAAGCAGTGCACATGCGATAGGAAGAAGCCCAATGCAAACAACGCGTGAGATCATTGAAGCGGCGAAGATCGCTAGTTTGGGGAATGCTTGTGTTAGCGCGCCTTCAATTGATCTTTCGAAAAAAGAATTAGATTTTTAAACAAAGTACAGAGGGTGGCCTGATGAAGATAGCATCCTAATCTGTCGCTACAGCAAAAAAAATTCTTTAAGTTTTCGTGTACACTTCGTCCCTCTGTGCCTCGTCATTTTTCATGCGCTATTAAGTATAAGACATGGAATACCAACTCGCCCAATCTTACGCTCTTTCAAGTTACATTTCTAGTACATCGGGCTCTGTTCTTTGTTCTACGTTGCATCCTTTCATACTCATCACAGTCATCTCAGCTGCCTATTGTAGGGCACGCTCGCTCTCGTACTGTCTACGACTCGACCAGATGCCGCCGGATGTGCAACGCTTCTGTGGGGGCCTTGAACCCTCGAGAGGACATGGACGAAGAATTTGCAAGATTCTGAGATCAGAATGCCTCAGACAAGCGCGGCTTTACAGGGACCTACTGCAGGGCACGAGTGTTTCTTCAGGAAAATCAACCTGCGGCAAAAAGGAAAAAGTGGCGAGAATACTCAAGAAGGATTGACGACACTGTGGAAGCCCTCTGGAGACCTCGGCTCAGAGAACTGCGGGCAACACAGAAAAGAAATCAAGGAACCAGATCAACGCCGTCCACATCGATGGGGACATACAACTGCCTGGGTATGTGAGAGACACCCTGAAGCTGGGACCAAAATTTGCTGTTGAACCTAAACTGTCCTCTCCTGAACTCTTGGTTAGAGGCGTTTCAAAACGCGCTGAGGGAAATGAAGTGGGAATGTGCATTTCAGCAGGTGTGGTTGTTGTGTCGCGAGCTAAGCCATCCCGGCTGTCAGTGCCCTTGAAACGTGTCAGACATTTCCTTTGCGAAAATAGCTTGGCACTGCTTCCTGAAAATAAGGAGAGTGGTTTCGTTGTCATCCCGCACAACTCTTTGAAACAGAAGGCAGATGAAGCGTTGGATTCCGTTTTTCATGGAAGGCTTGATGTCTCACTTGCGAAAGGGAAAACGGAAGCTAAGAAGCTTTGTCAGAAATTAAACCTGAGTAAGCTGGTCCGTGAGATCGAAAGCAAAGAAGCTGGGAGCCTTGAAATGTTTTTTTCGACCAAAACCCATAAAGCAGAATGGCCACTGCGTATTATAGTGTCAGAAAGTGCAACTTGGCAAAAGTCCGTGGGCCTTTTTCTTTAACGTAAGTTGAAATTGCTAGCAATTAATGGGACCCTTTCCGGGACCAAGAAATCAGAAGTGATAAGTTATCTGAAGACACATGCAGGTAGTAATTTGAAAGCTTTCTCTATAGATGTAAAAGATCTATATTAATCTGTATTATTCACTGACACATGTTGAGTTGTTAATATGTATTCAAGAGGCTATTGATGCTTACGATGAACTCAAGTTTGTAAACACCATCTGCATATCTACACAGGGTTTTCTTGAACTACTGTCCATGTATCTGCGCTCGACGTTCTCCAAATGGGATGGAAATGCTTATCTCCAAAAACAAGGAATTTGCATTGGTTCCTGTATTGCGCCAATTTTAAGTGACCTTTATCTTGCTCGTGTAAACAGGGCACTGGATGCCAGATTAGAAAACTCAAATGTAAAGAAGGTATATAGGTATGTTAACGACTACCTTGTACTTCTCGATTCAATTTCAAGCGGGAGGCTTTTTCCTAATGTTATGCAAGTGCTAGATCTTTTTATTAAGTGTTTGGACCCACTCACTATCACGCTTGAAATGCATCAAAGTGGTACTTTACGATTCTTCGACATAAGAATGTTTTTTGAGAGAGACCAAGTGTGCTGGACAAATGAACCGAGGGCGAACAAGCCGCTACTGCCATTTTCGTCAGGCCACTCTAAGTTGGTTAAAAGAGGCATCGCAAAGTCAACCCTAATGAATGCGCTTCGCCGCTTATGTCCTCATAAGTGTTTTTCCAGTTTCCTTGCGTAAGAGGAACGCCTCAAACAGGCTGGGTTTCCGCAGTATATTATCCCAGCTGTGGCCGAAGGCCTCCTTAAGACCGTGAAGCGCGGGCAAAAGGATGAGCAGTTCGCTTCACCGGAAATCGTTCAAAGAAAGCAAAAACGCTCAATAATACCGTACATCCACGATATCTCACACAGGCTGAAAAAGATTGGCAACAACGCAAATGTAAGCGTCATCTTTTCAGCGCCAAACAAGCTGTCCAACTTGTGCAAGGCCAGCTATTGTGGTTCTGGAAAACCCAGTTACCAGACAAAGCACAAGGAAAGCCATGTTCAGTGTGAGAACAATATCGTGTACGAACTACCCTTGTCGTGTGGCAAAAAATACATCGGCCAAACGCGAAGGTGTATAAATGATAGGCTGCGTGAACACGCAAATAACGTGCGAACTGGAGGAGTGGGCCATCTGGCTTTCCACTGTAGAAAGCATGGGTGCAGTCCCATTTATAAGCAGTGCACTGCGATAGGAAGAAGCCCAATGCAAACAACGCGTGAGATCATTGAAGCGGCGAAGATCGCTAGTTTGGGGAATGCTTGTGTTAGCGCGCCTTCAATTGATCTTTCAAAAAAGAATTAGATTTTTAAAACAAGGTACAGATGGTGGCCTGATGAGGATAGCATCGTAATCGGTCGCTACAACAAAAAAATTTTAAAGTTTTTTTTCACCTTTTTCTTTTTTTCTCCTTTTTCATCTTCGATCTCATCTTTTCCATTACACATGTCAAGTTGCCGTCATGTGTTCAAAACCAGTACTTATGCGCTTGCGCGCGCTGCTATCTGTTGACTATATATGTGTGAGTGCTTCGTAGAATAAAAATATTTGGAAGTTAGCGCTGTGTCCACGTCGTCCATCCGTGCCTCGTCGCTTTTCATGCGCTATTAAGTATAAGACATGGAATACCAACTCGCCCAATCTTACGCTTTTTCCCAGAATATGCGGAAGGCATATCGTAAGCACAAATTTTCTCCAACTAAGACAGCGAACGGTAATGTACAGAGCGGTCCACTGTTAAAAGGAACACCTGAGCGCGTGGTTTCTGGTCGGCGCCACCGCTGGACGGCGGCTGCAACGAGTTTCGACTGCAACGAGCTCCAGCCAGCAGCATCGTTCTCACGAATTTCAAGTGTACCATGCTGTGTACCCATTAGCCTCCTGTGTAAGGCCGTTGGGAGGGCTCGCCACAGCGATCGCTGCGGTTGGTGAATCAGCATGTTGCAAACGTAATATGTGCTTCGGCCTTGTCTTTCTGCCCTGTAAAGCTGTTGTGTCTGCGTCACACCGAGTTCTGCGCATGCGCAGTACGCGTCCTTTTCTTCTCCCCGCTCCCACATCCTCTCCCACTTCGGGGATAAAAGCAATCCTACGCTCGAAATAAACGCTTTGTATGCTCGAGCTGTCTGTGCTTCGTAACTGCTCCGGCCCGCGTGCCGTGGCTATGCTACAAAAGCATTAGTATCCAAAGGGCAGCACTTAAAAAGAATTCGACGGCTATTTATGAAAACACAATTTCAGTGAAACGGGTGAGCCAAAGCAGATAAAAAAATGATTTGCATCCCTTGGGGCTTGTGAAGTTTGAATTCGGCTTACCTAGAATGGTCAATCGGTCAATTTGGTCATAATTTTCAATAAATATTTGTAAAATAAATAAATAAACAGGTAAATAAATGAAGTAGTGAAATAGATAAACATGTTTAAATGAAAAAGAAAAAAACTGGTCATATGCCGCAATAAGGATGCGTATGATCATGCCGCATGTTCGGCCCATGAGTCGAACATGAATAGAGGTGCAACCAAATGGCTGCATGGTGAAAAGCTGCTAATGGTACTTGTTTAAACACCAAAGCATCCATATCGACACGCCTTACTATAGCGTACTGCTCTAGCAGCGACGATTATTATGGTGATGACAACCTGTGTGGAGTTATGATAGATAACAGGATTGTTCAATGAAAGAAGTGTGAAATTCGCTCTCATTTACGTGATCATTCAAAAAACATATCACGCTGATATAGCACCGTCATTACTCAAACGGGTCGTATAAGCAGAGGAAATCTAACCTGAAGGTGTCCATATGAGAGAGGGTTAGCAGATATTATTGCGATAGCAATTATATGGACACTTCAACCGGATTTCTGCCGTCGCCGTCGTCGTCGCCATCGCCGTCGTCGTTGCCGTCGCTGTCGCCGTGAGGTTCCCTATAGATAAAATCTTCGCCGCGCGCCGTATGCCCGAGCGGAAGCGTGCGGGGACGCGCGCTATCACGGAGAGCGAACGCACTCAATCACCCACGCGCAAGCAAGGAAGCGGGAAGCCAGCGCCGGAGGGAGCGCGGGGGGGGGGGGGGGGGGGGCGCACTTCTACTCTGCCAGCAACCGCGCTCGTCGCTCGCCTCTTATCTCCACACGGCTCTGACCTTTATGCGCCGTGCATTCGCCGCTCAGTTTCCGTTGAAGCGATAGACCGCACGTACATTCGCCCGCTGCGGCGTATGGGCTCGCTGCCAGCGTTTTGACAGTCGTTGTCTGCAGTCATTCAGTGTGATCTATTCATGTTTGTTTGTGCGCGCTCACACCACGCTTGTTCATTCAGTTAGTAATAGTCGGGCCGCATTTTCCAACGCACGCTACACATGCAATGCTGCCCGGATCGGCAGTGCAGCACTACAGGTGTGTCCCTTCGCACGCGCTGCCCACGGGAAGCGCTTCTCATCAACACCACTGTTTCACACGTGCCTTCTCGTGGTCATCGAGTCTCTCTTCATGTCAGTCTACTTACGCCGCAGCACACCTGCTTACTTAATCAGCTCATGTTTACTACAATTCATATTGCTACCAAAGTCGCTCACCTTACTTCGTATGACATTGCTGTGTTGCTATCGCATTCATTGCTTCGCCCTTAGGGCGAAACTGTAATGTAACAATGTGTACATTGTTCGAAACTGTAATAATGAAAGTGTTTCTGTTATGTAAGAAAAAAACAATTGCTACCATGCACTGCCTCATTAAAAATATCTGCGGGCAAAATTTTACACTGTAGCCACCACAACCAACAATAACCAGCCGGGTGCATAACTCAGACATGCTGAGTTATATATGCAGTGTAAGCGTCTGCCATCATACTTGCCGTGACAAACAAACTGTGGTAGGCATTCAGCCTGAAATTCTGAGTGGAAGCTGGACATTTTAGGTATCTGTGTCACGATCTTTGAGTCAAAGCGCAGGAACATGTAACAGGATGCAACAACGCTGCAGCTCCTCCGCCCATGATCACGTGCGCAACAGTACGCCTTCTGAATGCAAAATGCCTGCTTGCTGGCCGCCAGGACATATGCAGTGGCCTGCATGAAAAAGTCCTACGTCGATATTTATGGGCGAATGACTTCTGTTATATACTGCATGAACCATAGTGGCCATGCGCAGCGCACAGCACTGAATTCTGTATTTATTGTGATAGCAATTTGACTGATAAATGATCGCTTCAGCCACGTCTGTGCCGTAGTCGTCGCCGTGCCGTCGCGGTATCGACGGCACAGGCGCGGCTCGCGCGTGGAGGTTTAGGTCTCCAGACACGCGAGGGACACGCAGTGCACTCAGCTGTGAAAAAGATGAACAGAAGTGGACGCACCGTAAAGATTTGCTAAATCAGCTCTGTGGTGGAGCCAAGACAACGTCCCGCCTTCCGCTTTTGGCATGAGCGCTGTATGCACGAGCACTAGCGTTGCAGATGAGTAGCTCTGTACATTCTACGACGTGGTGCGTACAGTGGTCTGAGGGGGAAAGAAAAAAAAACATTACCGCTACAAACGTGGGCGGTTTTTCATTCGGCCTCATCCCGGGCACCATGAAGATGATGACGATTTAATGGCGTCCCCTTTTAAACGGGGCGGTGACAAATAGTCACCTAGCCGGCTTGATTTAATCAGGTATACTGTACATGTTATTCATCTAGCATTTCTGTATACCCCTCATTAATTCTTTTCTTTTTTTCCAAAGTCTACCTTGTCCCGCTACCTATGATTTTAAGAGATCAGGGCGTATCATTCCCTTCTCTGCTTTTTTTCCACCAATACTCTAATCGTCTCTTGCTTATCTCTACGGCTGATCGGTTGATGTTTCCTTCAACTTTAAACCCAAGCGCTTCTCGAAGTTGTACGTTACCTATGGTTCTCGCAAGGTAAATCCCTTCGCATTCTATTAGGATGTGCAGATTGGTCTCCGGGTCTTTACTGCAGCATACACATGCCTCATCTAGTTCCGAATATTTGCTCCGGTATGTTTTGGTCCTCAGGCAACCGGCTCGAACCTCAAATAGCAAGGCACTGCCTTTGTGTTATCGTACATTTACAGTTATCGTACATTTTAATTTCTTTCTTCTCATTCTTCTAAATCTGCATGGTCCTTTTTGTTTCCATTCCTTGCATCCAATTCACTGTCTCTATTTCTCTCACTTTATTTCTGATGACTCCTGGTTGTCTATTTACAGTTTTGATTATCATGTACTTGGTTCCCAACTCTCTTGACCTCTTCATTCATTCTGTGTCCACGCTTCTCAGGCAGAGGTGTGATTCCTGAAACACCTCTGGCGGATCTCCTAAACGTGCTATGTTTACATTAACTCTCTCCACTGCTCGCTGGACAGATGCGGCCATGTACCCGAATGGAGAGGGCATGGTAATCAGCGCGGCTGGACACAGACAGCAGGAACTGGTATCCGCCTCCGTTCGTACGCAGAACGTTGCCGCAGCAGAAGAGGCCGCCTTTGCCCTCGCCATCGAGACAAAATGAAGAACTATATATTCTTACAGACTATCAGTCAGCATATCGAGCCTACGCGAACGGCCATCTACATGAAGTAGCATGCGATATTCTTAATCGCCGTAATGAAATACCCCGCACCACGATAATCTGGACACCGAGACATGAAGCCGTCAGCGGAAACTATCGTGCACACGCGATAGCCCGAGGTCACTGCAACCAGGCACTGCAAGAGACGCCAGAAGGCCCAAGTCCAGAAACACTACACACTTACAACGATATGTTGCCACACTAGCGCCTTTCGAGAACGATGCCACCACCGCACCCGTCCATCACCAGAGCTGAAGCCACGACCTGGAAGGAACTCCAGAACAACAGCTATCCTCACCTCAGGTTCCTTCACGCGATGTACCCTATCCTTTATCAGCCCCTTTGTCCTTTCTTTACAGAGCGAGCAACCGTCTGCCATACCACATGCGCATGCCAAAAAAATTCCCAATAACTCCCCTAACCGAAATACAACGCACGAGCAGTGGGAGATGGTGCTGATCAGCTCGGCACTGGAGGATCAGCGAAAGCTAATCACCAGAGCCGAAAGTTCTGACACCGCCGTTGGGGCCCTGGAATGAAGCCTCCACCCACCACGAATATCGACGCTTCTCCGTGGCCCATCAAAATAAAGTTTCGTCTCTCTCTCTCGCTTTATTGACGAGTGTTGCCTACAGGAAACATACCAGAAATGTTTTTTTTTCTTGTCAAATTTCAGTATTGCAGAACAGCTTCTGGATAAATATCTTCGGCCAACACTGAATGACAGGCAGCCAGCGTCATTTGTTGGTTTAGAGCAGGGACACTGGACCAAGAAGAAGTCTGGCACATGGCAAACTGCCTTTTGAAAGCAAGGTCAGATGAGACATGCCGATGCAGGATAGCCTAGTACAGTGGTGTTAGACGTGATGCAAAGTGAATTAAATGTGCACCCATATGATGAGAGCTGTCTATACAAATTGAAAACGAAGTCTTAATTGGCTTTCGGTGAAGCCCACTTCCAGTTTCCTGCCCTGGGTATTCTCGTATTGCTGAAAAAAATTCCACAGAACATTATTCCCTTTTTGTTGATTGTGCTTATTTTGACCTGTTTTCTACGGTCGATATATAATTAACATTTTTTGTGAGTATTTATAGGTCTTGTTCTTAAAGGGTAAGACTCCCTAAGTCATGCTAAAGCCAGGGGCTTTAAGTCATGCCGTCGTTGCGAGACACCTTGCGGCTATCCGAACAAGTTTTTATCCTGTGCAGCAGCTGTTGCCTCACGTGCTGCATCGCGCCAGCCTGTTGCCTCAACTTATCGTTGAACGCCGTTCCACGACCTGGGGTGCTATGCAGGATGCGCCGATTTTCTCGTTCGCACGAGTTTTACCCGAGTTTGCTCGGTGGCAGTCAGTGAACGAAGATTGCAATGAACGTGCAAAAGCAGTAGGCAAAAAGAAATGTCGAGATAAAGCCGCGTACGACAACATGAGCGCACCCCGCGGGGCACAGTACCTACGCGATTCAATCACAGAAGACTGCGCAACAAAACGCGCAAGCGCCGCGTATTGTTATCAACGTATTATCGCAATTTAGCAATACCGTCACTGTCCCGCTGTCTATCTGCACACTTGCCGTGAGCCGCTTGCCACGCCTTTCTCGGGCGCGTGAAGGGCGTGCCTCCTCTTGCGGGTATGACCCCCGTATTCACAAACGCACCTCGACTCGAGCCCTCCACTCGAAATGCTCCTTGAGGGCGGCTTTTCATTTCACAAATCGCCCTCCACTCGAAACGCGCCTTGAGTGAAGGAAAGTTCGAGCGTTTTACTCGAGAATCTCAAGGTAGCCCCGCAGCTACCTTGAATCGCTCCTTGAGTGAAGTTAGTGCGCAAACATGGCTGCGTTGCGATCTGTCGCTCGCCTCGTCGGCTTTTTCAGATGGACGCCAGTTGCCTCCGCAGCTTTTCTTTCGTTAACGATGCTGCGCATCTTCAAGGGCATCGTTTTACAGACCGGTGCAATCGTCAGGAGTGCTTCAGCAACGGAGTAATTCTACTGTGGCACCGGGACAGACCGGCCGTCCTGTCAAGAAGACTGCCAGCTAGTGCAGTGACCTGTCGTCTTATTCCGTGCATGAGCCAGTTGATGACCTGCATACGTGTATTCTTCGTGCGAGTGCTCCGAAACTACTATCAGCACCAGTGCCGTGTTTCTCGCGGGTGATAATACAAAGCAGCATCATTTGAAACGCGGCATGATACATAACTGCGGCGGACTTCGAACCTATGAAAAGAAAACAACTGCGAAGATTCCTGCCGTTAGTGGGTGTATTGCCTGTGTGCTCGATTGCTGGATGCGGGTCTGGCTGCGCGAGCGCCGGAATTCGCTCCGCCTGAGTGGTTTGTACTCGGGTGCACCACTTACTACGCTATTCCAAGGGTGGCGAAGCGCACCACAGCAAGGCGAGCTTCTCTAAAAGCGACCAGGTGCGTTCACTTTTCTGTTTCTCTATAATTTCATGCAGTTATAGTTGCTCTGGGTAAAACAAAGCATGTACTGTAATTTTGCGTGGGACGTGTGGCAGTAGCTGCTATTTACAGTCATTCGCAATAATTACGTGAGCCTTGCTTCAAAATATTCAGTTTAATTGGCTTATGCTTATGAACGTCCAAGCACAACGAGGAAGTGAGCAACCATGAAATGGTTTTCCTAATTATACCTGCACGTATACTGAGGGAATGTAATGTTTTATTCCAATACAAAACATTGAATAACAATACATGAGAGGATATTTTTTACATCACATTATCTTTATTGTGATAAAAAAAGCTGTAGCAGTTGACCCAGCTCCTAATACAGAAAACGCTAGCAAGTGGTAGCAGATATATGTCATATTTATTTGTTGCTCACATTCCAGCTATTAGCGAGTGCATTATGTAAGTGTTAGATTGCTGTATGTTGGTCTGGCTGTGCAAACGCCAGACCAGCTTAAAACTGTATCTTTGCAAATATGAATGACAACAGTCCGAGCTTATCAATGTAAAAAAAAATCGGCTTCCTGAACACAATGAAAATCTTAAACGAATGTATTTACTTCGAAAAGTAAGCTGACGAAAACGAATACTGTACCTAAGCTACTTTTTATGTGCGTTAACATCATTTTATGTTTATAACCAACCCCTTCTCTTATGCAGGAACCAGGCTGCCAACCCAACCACGCAGAGCAACTGCCTTTTCAAGGGTGCTGCGCTTGCGTTGGTGTGCAAGCAGCGGAGAAGAGTGGAGCTCCAGTTAATGTGTCCTGCTGCATTGTAGTCGTTGTCGCACTATTTCGGCTAAAACCTCTATCTTCTTTCTGACATCGTAATGGCTCAAACATCACCACTAAAGGCATTTTGCATAAATCTGCCTTCATAGGCACCTTGCAGCTTAAGTCTGCATTTTTCATCCAGGTTTCTTTTCTTAAGCCACATTTAATAAAGCAGTCTGTATCACTGAATTATTTATTGTCAATCTAAGTGTCAATCTCTGAAGCAATAAATTAAAATTATCCTCGTCTTTTTGTGTTCTGATAGGATTGCAAAAAGCGCGTGGACTCTGATCCTACAAACAAAAGCAGTAGTACTACTGACAAAGCTATTCTAGAATAAAACACCATCCGTGTTCTAGACAGTAGTAGACTAGCAGTGTTCTAGACAGTAGCATACACCCGACGGTAAGCAGTGGTAAATCCTTACAGAATATACGCTGTTTCAGCTCCGTTTCTAACTTCAGCTGAAGATTAATTATGAAGGCCGGAACAATGAATTTGTTCCATTCGATGCGGATCACAGTTGGCTTCCACGGGGCTTGCAGAAGTTCAGTAATTGACCGAGGAACAGAGCGTGTCTTGTGGGATCCCACAACAGGCCAAATGGTGATGCAGACTGTCACAATGGCGTTGCTGAAAAATCCAGTATAGAGCGCATTACTACCATGAGTTCAGCAAAGCTGAGATCGACCATCAAAATATGGTATATTTCTTGATGTACGTACACTTGCTCATGCAAAAGTAGCTTCAACATTCCACTAAATACTAAAGTGCTGCATTACAAATTGTGGGCAGTAAAAAAAGCTCACGTCTCAACCGTAACACGTTATGGGCAACTCATGAGTTCGCGCATCATAATCATGACTATGCTCTTCAAAACATAATATATGACTGTTGAAGAGGAATGAAATATGAGTTTGATTTCATTACGGTATAGCTGTTTCATGTTTGCGGTTTTAAATAACGTGGCGTGCATTCCACCATTTTGTCAATGTGGCCAGACATAACATCAATATTATTCATGATAAGTATGAAAAATAAGCACAGGCTAACTACCGGGGTGATCAGTCAAGTACTTCCGCAGCACCCAAGTTCTTTCAGGGAAGCGAGATGGTGCATTTCCAACAGGCAGACACCGTATCTATCGATGCATTCACGTCAGTCACATGCCTTACCGTGCAACACAGATGTTGATTTTTTCCACCAGCTGGTCTTTCTAAGGCCCACATCCTGCAGCAGAATGCCAAAAATGATATGTACATAGGGCGCTCGCACGCTAAGTTCAGTGCAGCGAAGCAACTGAAATGAAAAGACACAGCACAACTAAAAAAAAAAATGTGGCTGTTGCGTGAACTTGAAAGCAGAGTTTAGGAACGTGCAGGAGAAGCTACGACATAGAACATTGAAAAAGGTAAGGCGAAAAAACACTAATGATGGTAATGAACTACTGACAATTAAGTGAATTTTTGGAAGAATAAAAGATTGCGTAGCGTATATGTGAAGTGAAGCACTGGAAATGCACTGGAAATGCAGCACTGGAAATGCAGGAACCAGTGCTGGTTCATTGACGATATGTGCTACAGTTTGAACAAACCGACTAACCACCATGGCTTCTAAAATAAAGTACAGGACTGAAAAACGATCGTTTCCTTAAAACTGCCGGAGCTACGCACTCAACCATATGCATTCTGCCACATGTATACAACTGCTTCTTCTCTACTGAAATATTTCTTACGCGATAGTGGGATGATCATCGGACACAGTCGCGGAGCGGTGCCTTGTGCCGCTCGGCGACTGTGTTTAAACTGAACCGATAACAGATTCTCGCGCCGAATCTCCCAGAAGCTCCAATGCAAAAAAAAAAGGAAAGAGGAACGTCTCGCGCAATCTTATGCTGCCTCGAATAGTATGCTACGGGTTCTAATGCCCGCAGCATGAGCAACTGAAGCCAGTCATGCTTGGATACATCGGACACGTTTTATTGATAGCGCGGGCGGTAACTTCACGAGAACCGCAACAGCGTAATGTGCTTTCATGCATAACCTGCTCACTCACCCTTATTTGTTGTCCTGTTGTTTTCAGAAAGCTTTCAGCAGCACATGGTCTTGAAGTTAAACAAAGCTGCCCATCGGCCGTTCCATGCGTTGCCTTCTTCGACGTTAATCCGGCTCGATCACAGTACACACATGGACAATATCATCCTTAATAACCACGATTAACAACAGCAACGTGAACCGCAAATTAAGCACAAGGAAACAATGATCAGCAGGCAAATGCGGGCGCAAAATTTCTTATTTCTCAGCCATGCGCCATGCTCAGCTGCTGGGGTGCGATCGTTGCCAGACCTCAAACACAGCTCCCGCTTGATCTATCAGTCGAATGCTAACAGTGGCAGCGCTGCCGAGTTAAATTTGTGCATTGCGCCGTGTTGTCATTTGATAACGAAGCCAAATTAACGGAAACATATATCTGTCCTAAATAACTGGGCTTTTGCAAAGCGCATTTAAGAATAGCCTCGGTATCAGACGATTTTCTCGGTCGGTGCACTTCACTCGAGTCAAGGGCGCATTTTCAAGGCGTTCCTTGGCGGAAGAAAAGTGAAGTAGTGTTCATGAAACGCAACGGCGCCTTGAGTGAAGGAACGCTCGTCGCCACGACTTGGCTGAGTCGAGGAGAAGCGTTGAGTGAAGGCGTGTTTCAGAATACGGGGGTATATTTCTACCTGCGTCGAATGCGAACAGGGCACATGCGGAGCATTCTTGCACCTACACTCTCCCTCAATAGAATACTTTAAAACACAACAAACATTTTATTTCTTAAAATATTGGTTTTTCGTATTGCACCAACTTTTCTAGTGTCCTTTCAGTCGTTATACGAATAGCTGTCATAGTTCGGCCATATGCAGTGCTCGTTTCATATATGATAACATGGTCCAGAGGTTCCCCACCTATACTTTCGACGTTGATGAGAAAGAAAAACACATCGCATACTGTATGTAGTATTGCGCAGGTCTGCAATATATGCGTCGTGAAAAATAATTGTCAATTCGAAAGAATACTTGCGGTGCGCTTTGAGACAAGAGAACCAAGTTATTAGATTTTGAAATGCGCCAAATAACTAAATGGCGTACGCGAGTTTTGCAATAAATTACTATATATAAAAAAAGTTCAGTTCCACTACTGTGAAGATGTAAGCTAGCGAGGCTGTGACTATGGTGGGACTGCTATTAGTGAATACTTGTATACGCTAGCCTGCGCCGGCTATGTAACGCTGAAAAAAACAGCTGTTCTCAGAGCAGCACAGGTGGTCGGCACGCGCTCGTGTTTCGCACGCCTTCGTTAGCACGTGGCGCTGCTCCGCCATTCATCGTGGTCGTCTGCTTCCACAGCTGGCTGCGTTGCCACTAATCATTCCAGCGTAGAATTTCACTTCTCTTCTGTCGTCGTTATGTGGAGGCCGCGTTAACGGGGGTATGATGAGCCATTCCTTAACGGACAGATTTAATTTTGAAGAAATTTCATGGAAATCCATTCAAAATGAACGCGCTCGGGAAAGGACTCGTCGTCAACGTGCTGATTCTAGCGTGAAGGCTTCCGAAGCCCAGCGAATTTCAGCAAAGAGCCGCGCACCCCGAGTAGAGGGTGCGCGATGGTGAGACCAAACGTCATGGAAGTGCCGCTGACCCCGAGTTGCGGGAGTGCGATGCCGAGGCCAAACGACAGCGTCGTCTAGCCCTCCGGGAACCTGACAACGGTAGTGCAGGCCTCGGCAACGCTAGCGCAAACTTCCTCGGTGCGACGGCCAGGTTTCAACGCGAGTTTCTCAACCGGAACTTCGGAGCCAGCTGCAGTGCGTGTGAGCGGTTGTGGTTCGTGCTCAACGTGGTACTCGACAGTGTAATTCTTTCCGAGGAACACCGAAGAAACACACAAGCTTCATTTACCCCCCTTTGCTCGACAGGGAAGGGGCTACTATTAATCATTATGGACTACATTGAGCGTCTTCGGCATGTTCGTCAAAGACGGGTCCCTATGAAAACGCCGAAAATCAAGGGGCCGAATTATGAAAACGCCGAACGTCAGAACGCTGAAAAATTGGAATGCCTAAGAAACTAAATGCCGAAAAATCAAAATGCCGAAAGGTCATAACGCGGAAAACCACGTGAAAAAGAATTGACGCGCTTGGTGACTAGCACTTGTTCGTTTTCCGCCATATCACTTAATTTCCAGTGACATGAGCTTGTTTAACTCGTTCTGGAAAGGCACCAGTATCAGTAGATTACACTGATGTAAAATTTCGTATTTTTTTCTATCTGTCGTAAAGCTAGGCATATCAGTCGGACAGGACAGCTCGTATAGGTCGGTAGAAAAAAGTTGTCGCAGTTTCACCTGAAAGGCGAAGCATCAATTGCGATAGCAAATTTGTAGAGAGCTATACGGAGTAATTATATTAGCTTTATCAGCTGTATAAACTTGGACGTGCAGCAGCCCCGGCAACACGCAGAACTATTGTCGACGCCGTCGGCTTTTGCCCGCGTTCGCTCAAAATACATGCGGCGTTGGTGACTGTTGCCGGAGCCTCTGATATAAATAGGCACTTGATGATGATGATAAGTGGTTCTTGAGGGAAAGGGAAATGTTGGCGCTATCTTCTGCAGCCCTTGAGGGAGCACGGCTCAGCGCCAACGGGGAGGGGTAAGTGGGAGCGAAAGAAGGGATAGAGTGGAGTCGCCATGGCTGGGCGAAGCAAAACCGGCAGGCATAGGCGGCACGTATCAGGCCGAGATGGAAGGCCTTGGTGTGCTGCAGAGTCTGCAGGGGTGTTGTGCCAGGCCGGTCAGGCCCGGGGTGGGGTGGGAGGCCGTGAGGCCTTCCCGCTTGTAGAAATGTCCTTAGAGGCGTGCGGAGAGCCCTGACGACTCAAGGAACTCCACGACGCCTCGAAGTGCAGAAAGGTGGTGTCGGCCGGGGAAGAGGAGATCTTCCTCCTTGCCAGAGGGGAGGCCCAGGCGGCGGAACTCCTGCAGGAGTGGGCCCCGCTGCTGGAGGTACGCCGGGCAGGCCAGCAGGAGATGTTCGATCGTCTCCGGCTCCCCGCAGGAGCTGCAGGCCGGGGACGTCGCTCGTCCCAGTCGGTAGCTGCGTGCTGCCGTCCAGCTGCAGCCGATGCGGAGCCGGAGAAGGAGCGAGGTCTCCCTGCGAGCCAGGCCTCGCTGGGGGAGTGGTCGTGGGGGGCATCCCAGTGCCACCCGTTTGTCTGGGTGGTGGGTCGCCAGGTGTCGCCGCAGCCTCAGTTCAGTGAAGTCGCCCTCCGTCACGGCCCGACTGAGGGGCACAGTGGTGTGGTGGGCGTCCTTCGCCAGGGTGTCGGCTGCCTCGTTGCCCGGGATCCCTACGTGGGCGGGGATCCAGTGCAGGGACACCGGGTGGCCTGCGTCCTGCAGCGCTGTCAGCCGGGTAGACAGCAGTGCGACTCCAAGGCTGGCGCTTTCTGGCCTCTGCAGGCCGAGGAGGGCTGCCTTGGAGTCGCAGAGGATGGCCGCTGGTACCCCAGGAAGCTCCTCGGAGAGTAGGTCGACGGCCAGGTGGAGGCCTGCCACCTCCGCTGCAGTCGAGCTGGCGTGTCTGGGCAGTCGACACTGCCTGCTCTTCTGCAGGGCTGGTGCCGTGCAGGCCGCCGTGGCAGAGCCGGTGTCCGGTACCACCGAACCGTCGACGTACACCAGGAGGTGGTCTCCGAGGGTCTCGTCCAGGAGGCAGGCGGCCGTCTGCTGCAGGGCGCAAGCGGGCGAGCGCCTCTTCGAAATCCCGGGCAGCTGCGTGGCGATGGGGACAGGAGGCCTCTGCGGTGGGGGCAGCTGTACCGCATTTGGCGGTGGGTTGCCAACCACCTCCTCGTAGAGGCGGCACAGCTGACCCATCCTTGAGGAAGGCCGGGACTGGAGGCGACGCAGCAGGCCTCTGCCATCAGGAGCATGGTGGAGGCGGTCGACGTGCCTCAGCCCCTGCTGCAGGAAGAGGAGCGACAGGGGCCATGCTCCAACCTCCGCAAGGGTAGCGGCAATCTGGGAGCTCCGGGGGACGCCCAGGCAGAGTCGGATGGCCGCCCGGTGCTGCAGCTCCAACTTTTCGAGGCGGCGTGGCGGCAGCGCCACCAGCGGGAGGGCGTACCGCAGGCGTGATGTGGCCGCCGCCTCGTAGAGCCGCAGGGCCCACTTGGTGCCGCAGCTAAACGTCGCCTCCCTTCCCTCCCCCCCCCTCCCCCATGGCCTCTCGCGCGTCGGAAGAAGGCGCGTTTGCTCTACATATATGGTGATTGTAAAGGAGGAAAGAGACGCTTACTTCTGCAGCCCTTAAGTGAGCACGGCGCAGAACGCGCGTTTGTTCTCCGCCGTGCGTTCACTCCCCGTGAAAGCGCACGCCCCTCGCGCCCTTTCACTCGCACATGCAGCGTTCGGCGCGCGGCGACGATTTCATCTCCATTGACGTCATACGGAACCTCACTGCGACGGCGACGGCTGCGGCGACGCCGACGGCAGAAATCTGCTTTTGAGTGTCCGTATAATTGCTATCGCAATAAAATACACCGCTGCCCAGTGTTCAGAGTACAAGAGCAGCAGCAATATGGGGCAGTAATCAGTTCATTGATTTGGAGGGAAATGGACGAAGACGCGGTTGTGGTGTGCTCCCAGAAGGTAAAAGCAAAACTTAGCTGCAAAGACGGTTATGTTTACGTGCTTGACAAGAAAGTAGGTTCTAGACACTACTGGAGCTAGGTGCGAGAAGCGAGGCGAATGCAACGCTAGAGTGATTACAGACTGTCCTGTAGAAAGTATGCACAAGGTCATGTCGAAGACAGTAAGCCTCGCAAGTCATGCTCCGGATATCTGCAGAGTTACAGTTCTTCGTACTCAAGAACGTATCAAAGCTCTGGCGGCTGCCTCAGGCAAGGCCCCGTGAAGATCGTGCAGCAGGTCACGGCAGATGTACCAGGATCTTCAAGGCAGCACTTTCCAAGCGATGAATCCTTGCGCCAGATTGTGAGAAGGGAGAAGAAAGCGGACTACCCACACGAGCCGTCTGCTGTGCAGGAGCTCATCATCGAGGGTGAGTTCAGAACTTTAGATAGCCGGCAGTTTCTGCGGCGCGACTGCACCAGCGTAGATGGAGTTCGACTCCGAATTTTTTTTTTCACGGACGAAAACTTGAGGAAATTGAAGGACGCTCCGATGTGGCTCATGGACGGAACATTTCAGACTGTGTCGCCGCTCTTCAAATAGTTATACACAATTCCCGGTTATCTTAATGGCCATGTGTTCCTTTTTGTTTACTGCCTAATGACTCGACGAACCCAGAGGGCGTCAGAGGCGCTCTTCGAAGAAGTGCTGAACTTTGCCGCACATGTGGGACTTGCACTGAATCCTAAAACTGTGAGTGCAGACTTCGAACTGGCAGCAATCAACGCTATTCGGTCGTTGCTCCCGTTGTCGGATGTGCACGGTTGTCTGTTCAATTTGTGCTAATCTGTATGGAGGAGAGTGCGGCACCTAGGACTGGCAGTACTCTACAAAAATTATGTAGGTGGCTTCGCCATCAAGGTGAGGCAGCTTGCAGCCCTTTCGTTCTTGCCCACCAAAAGAAGTACGAGATGCCTATGCGCCCTTGAAATCACTCTTCCCGCAGGAGGCCTCTGACCCGTTGCGATGGTGGGAGGGCAACTACCTGCTTGAATAATTACGCCGCTGTGTTCCCGGAGGTAACACCGCCGTGATCATACAAGGTCCACCATTATTTCCGCCATCCCTCTGGGATGTGCTTGCCCTCGCTCAGAACGGATTTCCAAGGGGCAACAACGCCGTTGAGGCATGCCACCGGCGATGGGAGATATTGGTTGGCGGACACCACGTAAGCGTCTTCCGGCTCATCACCACCATGAAAAGACCGAAGAGGGGGACAGGAAAAGGTGACCGCCGATTTCCCCCGGGTGGGTCAGTCCGGCGGTGCCGTCTATGTGAAGCAGAGGCCAAAGAGGTATGTTGCCTCAGCCGGGGGGCTGTAAAGGTCCAAACACCCGACATTAGCTCAACCTCCAGGATCCCCCTTTCCCCAGACACGGCTAAGCCACGCATCTACGCATGGGAGGGTCCAACCCCCGGGTGCTCAGGTACGTGGTGGCGCAACTCACCAAACGCCTGCTTGCCCAGACGCCCCTGCGGGGGAAGTTAGAAGGGCGTTAAAAGGCATGACCAGGGGAAAAGCTGCTGGAGAAGATGGAATAACAGTCGATTTAAGCAAAGATGGAGGAGATATCATGCTCGAAAAGCTTCCGGCCCTTCATACGCAATGCCTCACAACTTCAAGTGTACCAGTGAGCTGGAAGAACGCCAACATTATATAATCCATAAGAAGGGAGACGTTAAAGAATTGAAGAATTATAGACCTATTAGCTTGCTTTCAGTATTATATAAAATATTCACCAAGATAATTTGCAATAGAATCAGGGCAACACTTGACTTCAGCCAACCAAGAGAACCGGCTGGCTTCAGGAAGGGATATTCTACGATGGATGATATCCATGTCATCAATCAGGTAATCGAGAAATCTGCGGAGTACAATCAACCTCTCTATATGGCTTTCATAAATTATGAAAAGGCATTTGATTCAGTAGAGATACCAGCAGTCATAGAGGCATTGCGTAATCATGTAGTACAGGAGGCATACGTGAATACCTTAGCAAACATCAAAAGGATTGCACAGCTACATTGGTTCTCCACTAGAAAAGTGGAAAGTTACCTATCAAGAAAGGGGTCAGGAAAGGAGACGCAATCTCTCCAATGCTATTGAGTGCATGTATAGAAGAAGTATTCAAGCTCTTAGACTGGGAAGGCTTAGGAGTGAGGATCAACGGCGAATATCTCAGCAACCTTCGGTTTGCAGATGACATTGTCCCATTCAGCAACAATGGAGAAGAATTAGAGTAAATGATTCAGGACCTTATTCGAGAAAGTGTAAGAATTGGGTTCAAGTTGAATATGCAGAAGACAACGATAATGCTCAATAGCCTTGCAAGGGAACAAGAATTCAGGATCGCCAGTCAGCCTTTAGAGTCTGTAACGGAGTACGTTTATCTAGGTAAATTACTCACAGGGGACCCTGATCACAAGAAAGCCATTTACAGAAGAATAAAATTGGGTTGGAGTGCATAAGGCAGGTATTGCCAAATCCTGACTGGGAGCTTACCACTGTCGTTGAAAAGAAAAGTGTACAATCATTGCATTCTACCGGTGCTAACATATGGGGCAGAAACTTGGAGGTTAACAAAGAAGCTCGAGAACAAGTTGAGGACCGCACAAAAAGCGATGTAACGAAAAATCTTAGGACTAACGTTAAGAGTCAGGAAGAGAGCGGTGAGGATCAGAGAACAAACGGGGATAGCCGATATTATAGTTGACATTAACGGAAGAAATGGAGCTGGGCAGGCCATGTAATGCGTAGGCTGGATAACTGGTGGACCATTAGGGTTACAGAATGAATACCAAGAGAAGGGAAGCGCAGTCGAGGTCGGCAGAAAACCAGATGGGATAATGAAGTTAGGAAATTTGCAGGCGAAAG
Source organism: Dermacentor silvarum (assembly GCF_013339745.2). Lineage (NCBI taxonomy): Eukaryota > Metazoa > Arthropoda > Arachnida > Ixodida > Ixodidae > Dermacentor > Dermacentor silvarum. Next base: position 109,217,882 of record NC_051155.1, read on the forward strand.
TTTGAATACGCTAGCGCAAGACACGGGTAATTGGAGATCGCAGGGAGAGGCCTTCGTCCTGCAGTGGACATAAAAAAATGTCGCAGTTTCGCCTGAAAGGCGAAGCATCAATTGCGATAGCAAATTGGTAGAGAGCTATTCGGAGTAGGGATAGTAGAGTAGTTTTATCGGCCGCATAAACTTGGACACATTCGCTTTCTAACTGAATTGACAAGCGTGGTGTCATCGCGCACAAGCAAACATGAATAGATCACACTGAATGACCGCAGACAACGACTGTCAAAGCGCTGGCGCGGCCGCTGCAGCGGGCGAAGAATCGTGCGGTCTTTCGCTTCAACGGAAACTGAGCGGCGAATGGACAGCGGATAAAGGTCAGAGCCGTGTGGAGACACGGCCGGGCTCGACTGGCGCGCGCGCTCGCTCGCATAGTGCGCGCGCCAGTCGAGCCCGGCCGTGGTGGAGATAAAGAGACGGTGCGGGCGACGGCACCACAGCCAGTGCAAGCGTATTTGTTGGCAGAGTAGAAGCTGCTCCCCCCGTCCCTCCCGCGCTGCCTCCCCGCTTTTTTTTTTTTGCTTTCGCGTGGGAGATTGCGTTGCCAGTTCTCCTTGCGCTGGGTTGCAAGATAAGCATTTGGTGCCGTAGCACAGCTTCGCCCCGCCTCCCTCCCCCCCATACCCCCACGGCCTTTTGGGCGACAATCGCGTTTGCTTTCCGCCGTGCGTTGGCTCTCCATGATAGCGCGCGTCCCCCGCGCGCTTTTACTCGTACGGCGCGGGGCGACGATTTTATCGCCCTTGGAATCTATACGGAACCTGACGGCGACGGCGACGACGACGCCGACGGCAAAAATCCCGTTGAAGTGTCCATATAATTGCTATCGCAATAATATAGGCTGATGATGATGATGATATATGACACAGGTTCATGTCCGTCCAGCACTGGAGAATCTTTAAATGATTTTTGCTCTTCGAAGAGCTTCACATACCAAGTAAGCCAAGTTGGTGCCACGGACGTTTACTGAAGAGCAGCCGCAAATACCCAGTGGTACATTACCAATCACCCGCGTTGGCGTCCAGGATGTTCATTAAAGAGCCGCACATGCTCAATGGCACATATAATCATCCACAGTCCATCTTTATGTCTACTGCAGGACGAAGGCCTCTCCCTGTGATCTCCAATTACCCCTGTCTTGTGCTGGCTGATTCGAACTTGCGCCTGCAAATTTCTTAACTTCATCACCTCACCTTGTTTTCTGCCGTCCTCGACTGCGCTTACCTTCTCTTGGTATCCACTCTGTAACTCCAATGGTCCACCAGTTATCTATCCTACGCATTACATGGCCTTCCCAACTTCATTTTTGCGCTCAATGTCAACTAGAATATCGGCCAATCCCGATATTCTAGTTGACATATACAGGAACCCAATATAGCGGTAAGGAGCTTCATTGAAGAGTGGTACGTACCCAGTGTCACATAATCAGTGACCGAAGTTGGTCCAACGGTGGGTTTTGAACAAGGTTCCCTCTGCAAAGCAACCCAATCCTCTGCCCATTGAACGATGAACTACCCAGTCATCCAAGTAGGCGGGAAAACGGTTAGACAGACAGACAGACAGACAGACAGACAGACAGACAGACAGGGCGGACCGATAGACAGACAGACAGACAGACCGACAGACAGACAGACAGACAGACAGACAGACAGACAGACAGACAGACAGACAGACAGACAGACAGACAGACAGACAGACAGACGGACGGACGGACGGACGGACGGACGAACGGACCGAGAGGCCGACAGGATAGACAGGCGGATGGACAGACAGACTGAACGAACGGATAGACAGACAAACAGACAGGATGGACGGACAGACATACAGAGACAGACTGACAGACAGACCGAGAGACAGACAGACAGGATTGACGGATGGACAGACAGACGAACTGAAAGATAGACTGGAAGAACAGACAGACAGACACACGCACAGATAGACAAACAGACAGATGGGACAGAAAGACAGACAAAGAGGACGGACGGATGGAAGGACAGACAGACAGACAGACAGAAGAACAGACAGGCAGACATACATACAGACGAACAGACAGATATACAATATGGATGGACAAGCAAGTGAACAGACGGACAGACAGGAAGGACGGAGGGACAGACCGACAGAAAGACAGGACGGACAGAGTGTCAGACAGACAGACAGACAGACAGGCGGACGGGCGGGCGGACAGACGGCCGCACAAACACACAGACAGACAGAAAGGAAAGACAGACATGACGGACGGACAGACAGACAGGGAAGACAGACAGACAGGATGGACGGACAGACCGACGACAGAGAGTTAGACCGGACGGACGGAGAGACAGACAGGCAGAACCGACGGACAGACTGATAGACAGACGGAAAGACAGACAGGGCCGACAGACTGTCGGACAGATAGACGGACGGACGGACGGACGGACAGGCGAATGGACATACTGATGGATGGATGGACGGCCGCACGAACACACAGACAGTAAGGACAGACAGACATGACGGACGCACAGACTGACAGATAGACGGACGGAAGGATGGACAGACGAAAGGGTGGATGGATGGCCTGCACAAACACACACACAGACAGGACGGACCGACAGACAGATAGACAGAGAGACAAGACGGACGGACAGACAGGACGGACGGATGGACGGACAGACATACAGAGAGGCAGACAGACAGACAGGACGGACGTACGGACAGACAGACGAACAGAAAGATAGGCTGGACGGACGGACAGGGAGACAGACATACACACAGATAGAAAGACTAACAGGACGGACGGATGGAAGGACAGACAGACAAAAGAACAGACAGGCAGACAGAGAGATATACAGACAGACGAACAGACAGATATACAGACAAGACGGACGGACGAATAGGCAGACGAACAGACAGAAAAACAGACAGGGCAGACAGACAGGGTGGACAGACTGTTGGACGGACACACAGACAGACATAAAGGACCGACGGACGGAGAGAATACAGACAGACGGACGGATGGATGGACGGACGGACGGACTGTCAGACGAACAGACAGACCGGACGGACAGAGAGACAGAAACACACACACAGGCAGACAGGGCAGACAGAAAGACAGGAGGGACGGATGGCAGGAGAGATAGACTGACGAACGGACACTCAGACAGACGTACAGACGGACGAACAGACAGATGGAGAGACTGGACGGAAAGACAGGCAGACGAACAAACAAACAGGCAGGAAGAACGGATGGACAGACCGATAGACAGACAGACGGACCGACAGACAGAACAGAAGGGTAGAAAAACGCACAGACAAAGAGACCGGATGGAGGGAGACAGACAGACAGACAGACAGACAGACAGACAGACAGACGGACAGACGGACGGACGGACGGACGGACGGACGGACGGACGGACACACAGACAGGCAGACAGGCAAGAAGGACGGACGGACAGACAGGCAGACAGGCAAGAAGGACGGACGGACAGACCGACAGACAGACAGAAAAACAGACAGGACGGACAGATGGACGGATGCACGGATGGACAGACAGACAGACGGATGGACGGCCGCACAAACTTACAGACAGACAGCAAGGACCGACAGACAGACATGGCGGACGGACGGACAAACAGACAGACGGACGGACGAACGGACGGATGGACAGACAGACGGATGGATGGATGGATGGCCGTACAAACACACACACACACACACAAAGGCAGACGGAGAGGACAGACGGACAGATAGACACACAGACAGGATGGACGGACGGACAGACAGATAGACAGACAGGACGGACAGACAGACAGGACTGATGGATAGACGGGCAGAGATACAGACAGACAGGACAGAGGGACGAACTGAAAGATAGACCGGACGGACGGACAGAGAGACAGACAGAAGGATGGACGGATGCAAGGACACACAGACAGAAGAACAGACAGGCAGACAGAGAGGCATACGGACAGATAGATATACAGACAGGACGGACGGACAGGCAGATGAACGGACAGACAGACAGACAGACAAACAGACAGGCAGGCAGACAAACGGACGGACGGGCGGCTGGACATGTACACAGACAGACAGATATGACAGACGGACGGAGAGAAGATAGACAGACAGACAGACAGACAGACAGACAGACAGGAGGGACGAATGGAAGGAGAGACAGACAGACTGACGAACGGACACTCAGACAGACAGACATACAAACAGACAAATACACAGACAGATTGGACGGATGGACAGGCAGACGAACAGACAGATAGACAGGACGGATGGATGGACAGACCGACAGAGAGACATAAGGACAGACAGGGCGGACGGACAGGACGGACGGACAGACAGGGCGGACAGACTGCCAAGCAGACAGACAGACAGACAGACAGACAGACAGACAGACGGACGGATGGAAGTACGGACGGACATATGGACGGATGGACCGACAGACACACGGGCTGATGGAGGGACGGACAGACAGGCAGAAACAAAGACGGACGGACGGACTGACAGGACGCATGGACGGCCGAACAAACATATACAGACAGAAATGACAGACAGATAGACAGAAATACAGACAGACAGACTCGATGGACTGACGGCCGGACAGACAGACAGACGGACCGATGGACCGACGGACGTAGGGACAGACAGACAGACAGACAGACAGACAGACAGACAGACAGACAGACAGACAGACAGACAGACAGACCGGGCGTATGGACCAACGCATCGACAGACCAGACGGACAAGCAAAGAGACAGGCAGATAGAGATACAGACACCGGAGAGTGCACGAAATATCAAAAGTATGTTAATCGCATGAATAATTGGATGTTCAACGTATAAGCTAATAGCGAGCTCAAACGCATAGCGGTCTACTATCTCGGTTGCAGGCGTAAATCATTTGGAGTGATTTTTCTGTTGGTATAAGCACTGATATGACCGTATCGCAAAAAAGTGGCAGAAATACATGCAGCAGCCAATCGACCATTAGGGGAAAAGCAGCATTTTTGTACGCGAGAGCCATCCAGTGGTGGAGCGCTGTCGGTAAACGATCCCGCAGCTGTTATTTAGTTCACGTGATCCAATTTCAAGAAATTATTTCTGATTGCAATTGATATGACATCCTAACACCGAGCCCTTCGATTTTCTCAGAACAGCCGTGGGAGCGTATCTGTAGATATACGTTCCCACGGCTCGTGTGCTTTCAGACAGGCTTATCATCTACACATATATAAGAATGCCTCCGTTCGCAGACGCGGCATTTAAATTCAGTGAGAGTGATATCCAACAAATCCCAATCTTCACCTGGCACTATACAGGTTAGCATCTTCTTCTTTCTGTTCTCAATTATTCTGCTTTAGTGAGGAATAACTGCACCACCCTAGTATGTCAGTGAGTATTTTTGCCTCAACGAATATTGTGTAATGTCGCACTATTCCGTCAGTGTAGGTTTATTTTACAGCGAATCGCTCAGTGCGACTACAACCACCCGAAAACGTTATATGTCAGTTTTCGTGATATCCTTAGCGAAGTAGATAATTCGCCGTGCTTATATTTAGATGGAATGGAGGAAGGCAGGAGCCATATACAGACAAATATAGAAGTATGTGGGTGAAGTAGGAGCTCAAGGAAAATTGTTAGATTTACATTTTCTTTTTGTTTAAATGCGTTATATGAAAGGCTTACAAAGTTGCCACGCTGCACTGAGGGAATTAAAATTGGTAGCAGTTTGTATATTGGAAGAGAAAATGGCCATGTCATTCGCGACGTGCCGAAAGTTTGAATTGTGCAGGGTCAAAAACATTGTGCAAAAGTCCTGTACAAGCGCTCTACAACTCAACAAGCGTGTATTACAAACCGCGCAAAAAGCTTGCCCAGTGTTCTGAAAAAAAGAAAAAGGAAAAATCTCAAGCAGCCACAAAGTTCAAATTATGAAGAACGAAGCGCATTTTTATGCGTGATGCGTGTAGAAATTGTCAAAAGCGTGAGTTGATTACATTTTTCGCAAGCCATTTCTGAAGTAAGTGCGCATTACCGCCATACACCTGGTAAGCTATATCTTGCAAATGTCGATAAACTTTCATTACTGAGAAAACGGCGAGTATCTTAAGTGTGACGTGTATAGAAATATTACCGTTGTTGGATGAACACGAACATCGTAAATAGTGTTTCATTAGACTTTGTTGCTAGTATCAGCGTGTGTGGTTGTACAATTTCTCCCCTCTTGTGTACGTGTCTTGGAAAGCTGAGTTTCTTCGTTTTTCAAGCTATGTACCAACAGGCCCTGCCCCAGACTCTTCTAATTTCTGAACCTTCGTTTTTTTATTTTATTGCGTTTCACGAGGTTCATAGTACCGTTCTGCGATATCTTCTTTATCTTCTTAATCATGATCATGATCATCATCATCATCATCAGCCTATATTTTATGTCCACTGCAGGACGAATGCCTCTCCCTGCGATCTCCAATTACCCCTGTCTTGCGTTAGCGTTTTCCAACTTGCGCCTGCAAATTTCCTAACTTCATCACCACATCTTCTTTATACTAAGTTACAACTACGGCAAGTGATGGCTTATGTGCATATAGACAAAGATGAAACTGGGTGGACTTATAACGTCGCTTAGCACATCACGCACGCAAGGGATCCGAAGCGTTGTGTGTTTAACAAGCGAAGCAGAATGTCGCTGCCTTCCTTGGGAGCAGTGTAAGTGCCACCAAGATAAAATTTAGCCAGAATGGGTAGGAACACTAAAGTGAATCTGCTGGCCTAAGTCTAGTGAATATGGATAAAATATAGGGGGCGGAATTCACTAAGCGAACTCACGAACAAATTTGGCGTAAGAAAACTCTTAGAATAAAAAAACGAGTATTCACAAAGCTGAAACCGCCCCCGAGATCACCAATCTTGAGATGGGCGCCGATGCAAATAGGGGTGCTGTAGTCGAGAAAAGGCGTGTATGTATTGGTAGAGTAGGTGCGATCATCAGTACCTGCGCCAATAGTGCACGCAAGTCGATACACAAAACTTAAACAGCTGTTTAAGCTGCCGACGTCAAAGCGAATTTCTATGGTAGCAGTCTTACGAACGTAATTATGTCTATCTGTGCCGCACGATTTGACGCATGTGAGCGTTATAACGGGCTGTTACGGCCAATTTGCAAGATGCCACAACAGATAGCCGAAGATGGCGCGTGTTTTCAACTTTGTGGCGCGCTCTTTTTTGTCATCTGAAAACTCTTTGAGCAGCTTATTGCTTAACTGCATTGAACGTTTCCTGCTTGAGGAAGGCAGTACAATTAGTAATGTGTTGCTGGCTTCTGGCTATTGCCTGCTAAGCAGTGTTTTCCAATGCGCGCGACAGCCTGAGTTCTCATCTGGTCATGACGCTGTTTATTAGGTAGCAGAAAGGTGCGTGGTGTCTGTCCCTCAGAACCGTGAAGTTTGTCATTGATGTGTTTTGAGCATCTTTACAATTTTTATTTCTAATTCGAGCTTTCTCTGGTTGCGGAAGATTTTTTCCAATCACATTTGAAGTTATAATCCTCCATGCGAGACGAAACACTGAAAAAAAAAACGCTTAAACGTTTTTAATTTTCAAAAGCTTGTTGCTGATCACAATTCGCTGTTATCTTCATTGCAATTAGGCTCAGCTTCCTCAATTCAGCACTAAGTCGAAACGTCGTACACATACGTCGAAGCAAACGTATGTGTACGACTGGACGGAATCTTTTCTATTATACAAATGGGTCGTCAATACGATGACATGAAAAATGGAATAGCGAATAAAATAATGTATCGCCATTGATACTAAAATCCCGTGGACTGCTCGAGCAAGAGCGATCCTACGAAAAAAAAAAAGAATACACCGCATGAACAGAGTGAATATCGGTCGCATGAGTCCTCTTGTAGCCAATCGTGTTAAAGTAAAGCATACGAATGCTCTTCTGTATGGGTACCAAGTTTTCAGCAGCCAACACCTGTCGGTGTAATCTATTACCTCTCTATTCAAAGTGACTACAAAGATACGTGCCGCCATAAACTGACGTGTAATAGGTGAGCATTGTGTCGTCATAAAGTGGCCTTCGATGGAATGTATAGAATGCGACATGACGGCAACCTTTCATAGCTTCATATTGTTAACGTGCGTTCGGTGTAAAAAGAACTACGCCATGTAGTGTACCACGTTATATCGCGGCACTTGTGCCGGGATGTGAGGTGATTGTCAGAGACGTATAATAATTTGCTACTTTTAAAGTGGGATTTGTTTAGGGGTGCATGTAAGGTGCGCACTTGTGATATTAAAGGATGTACATATAAGTCCGATGAATTAGTGAGGCCTCGGTTACGTCTAGGCGACACACTCGAGAGCCCCCTCCTCCTCCTCCACACACACACACACACACACACACACACACACACACATCGAAGTCCAGCTGTCACGTCTTCCACTTCTGTGGTATCACCATGATGGGGCGCCAGCACACAGCAGCAGCCAAGCACGAAACTGACTGGATGCGACTTTTCATGCGCAATGGATTTGAAGCACGGGTCTATAAATTAGCCGCCTAGGCCACCTGACCTTTCTCGGCTAGATTTCGTTCTTTGGGGTAATGTGAAAGATCGTGTTGTCATGATGGAGACGACGCTGTCACATGAGTTCAAGGCAAGGATAACGGTCAGCGTCGGTCGTCAAGAAAGCCATCGAAGATGTGATAAAGCGGACTCACTACTACCCAGCTGCATATGGGTACCTATTCGAACACATGCTCTAGGCGGCAGCTGGTGTTCAACGGCTGCTACCGAATGGACCGATAATGAGAGAACACTGAAAACCGATGTTTTTTTTTCTTTTTCTGTTTTTACAGCGGAGCTCTATATGTCTACCCTCTCATGGATGTTTCAATGTCCGTGCTTCAAAACCCCCGTGCCGTCTATGAGGAGGCAAAGCAAGCTAGTAAGGCATCTGCTCTCACCTGGCATAACAAGAGGAAAGCTAAGAAACCATCCAATACTAGGTTGCCATGATGTCGGCGCCACCTCCTGCTGTACAGGGTGGCATGGCCCGCGCCACACCTCCGCCATATTGTGTCGGAGCTATTGAATCGGCCTATAGACGTGCGATCATTAGTCAGTGCGGCGCTGTCGTGTTGCCTGGCGTTTGTAATTTCTACCATGCTCCGGACCTGTTCGCTAAGTTTAATTTTCGGGCTCGCCACGTAAGACGAAAAGTGCGCGACAGTTTTATGGTTAAAACTACTCCGTCATGCCCGTTTGCTGCCCACCTTTACGCACTAGATATAGTCGGATACAACTTAAGTCTGCAGTGAAGCCGGGCTCACGCCCTCATAACCACCAGCTACTGTTCCTCCGCGAGGCTGCAAATAGTTCGTACGTCAAGCTTTCCCTGTTACCAAAATAAGGAGGTAACCATAAAAATAAAATTGTAAGCGCGTAACTTTGTACGTTTTCACTCGTCTGTTATAGTTGAACGTACAAGTACAAGTGCAGTCGTATCAAGTACCATGCCATTTTGAAAAGGTCGCATGACTACGATTTTTTTTTGCTTCTGTAATTGGCTGGCGGAGTAGCACAACCCCGCGCGGTCCGTGTGTCTTTGTTGCCAACTGCTCTTTTTTTTTTACTTGTATCCTACTATAAACGGGAAAACGACACCTATGATTTAATTTATCCGTGACCGAGAACGCAGGAAAAGACTACATGAACCTTGTTCTGCTAAGCCGCTATGCTTATGTGTCTTCATGTGAAACAGTCTTCAGGAAATTTTCCCGAGCACTAGGTGTTTGCCGTGATAGTCATTTAATCAAGGCGATGGAAAGCCTGCTCAAACCCTATATGTAATTTCCAACAATCGCATGCACTGCGGAGTTTTGTCGCGTTGCGGCACAGCATTTACACTTGCACTGATTGTGCCAGTCAGTTGTAACGAGGGGGGTTGAATAGAGAACTAAAGCCGCCGCAATCCTTCACTGATCGGTTTTCATGCTCGTAAGCAGCATATAATTGGAACCTTGTTTTGTCAATGCTCTCAAGTTTATGTGCATGACCTCCTCTGGTTTCAGGAAGGTGAACGTGGTGGTTAGCTGCATTGAACCACGTCTCATTTATTTCGAATCTGTCTTCCTCTGGTTTTAGTCAGGTGCGCCGCAAAAGTAATGAGAATTATTTTTTTTCAAACAAAGTTTGTTTTATTTTTACATCTATGTTATCCCCTTCAAATTAGTTCCCTTGGACAGCTATACATGGGCGGAGGCGTTGTTTCCACTCATCGTAGCATTATTGGAAGGCTTAGACTGGGATTGCCTTCAGCTCCTTAGTTACGCTCCCTTGGATAATTTCGACACTACCAAAATGGTTCTCCTTCAGGTGGATCTTGAGGAACACAAGATGTCACACGGACTAAGCTCAGGCGAATAGGGAGGTTGAGGGACCACTGAAATTCCTTTGTTCGTCAAAAACTGTTTGATTGAGATGGCCGCATGACCGATGGCATTGTCATGCTGGAGCATCCTAGTGGCCGAAATGTTCGGTCTGACGCGACGCACTCTCTTTCGGACCCTTTCAAGCACTTATTTACAAAAAAACTTAGTTGACAGTTTATCCGTTTCGCAGAAATTATGTGGGAACAATCCCCTACTGTCAAAAAAGCAAATCAGCATCGACTTGATTTTTGATTTGCTCATTTGAGCTTTCTTCGGCCGAGAAGTGTCAGTGTGCCACTCTTGACTTTGTTTTGTTTCCGGATCGTACTCGAAAATCCATATTTCATCACACGACTGAAGAAGCCTAGGTCATTTTCCATCCTGTCGCGAAGGTCAAGGCACACGTTCTTCCGATTGTATTTCTGTTCAATGGAGGGCTTTGTTGGCACCAACTTTGCAGACACCTTTCTCATGCCGAAATTTTGAATGAAAATTTGATTATGGGTAAAACGATTCAGATTTAACACGCTACTCATCTCAATGCTAATCGATGGTCTGACCTCACAAGGGCCCTCACTCTTTCGACATTTTCTTCAGTTTTTGATGTTGAGGGCCTCCCTGAGCGAGGTTCATCTTCCACTGTTCCCCGGCCCTCCAAAAATGCTTTGTGCCACCGAAAAACACGTGCTCTTCATAACAAATATTCCCCAAATGTTTGTTGCAACAATTCGTTGATGAAACTTCCGCATTCACTAAGTTTGAAAAAAGAAATTATCAGAACACCGTTTCTGAAAATCTCGCTGTTCCATTTTCGTTGCGCTAGTACAAAAACACAACTTCACTTATCACGCTCTCTAGAGACGCGCGTTTACCGCACGAAGTTGACAGTTTCACTGAGCGTGTGGGAGTAGCTGATGAAGAAACTCTATGAAGGGGGCGACCGGATCGCTTCGCTCCGGTGTTGGCACTCTGATTACTTTTCTTCCGCACCTCATAAAGTTTCGTAATGAACTTTCCTTTTCTATGGTGAGATGTGTCACTATATGCTGCTATTTCTCCCATTGCTGTGCTCGTCTGTGGGTTGTTGCATAATAGAACTTAAGACAACTGCGTTTTTCAGCAATACATTGAGGTTTCATAGTTAAAATGCAGGAAATACTATACCATATACCCAAGCAGACGATATTCACAATCTGAATGCATGGACTTATAATTGAGGCTAGATGTCTGCAACGACCATTTTCATTTATCAGTGTTTAAAGGCCATACGACTAAGATCGGGTGTCTTGATTTTGATTTTCCCTTAGAAACATAATAAATTCTATGCTTTTACGTTCCGAAACCCCGTTCTGAATATTGATCGTAGCGGGGGTAATGAAATAATTTTGATCAGCTGGTGTCCTTTAACGTGCACCTAAATCAGCGTACGCGAGCATTTTTGCAGTTTCCCAGCATTGAATTCCGGCAGCCGCGGCCGTGATCGAAGCCGCGACTTCGATCTTGGCTTTTGAAACTTTGCTAATGTAAGACTGTTTTCGTCCACGAGCTCTTTATAATTTTAACCTTTTACACGCATGATTTGTATCTCGATAACTACAGTACCTTCGGTTATAGGCAACGCCGCCATATTTATTCACCTCGTTTTGTCCTATACCTTTTCATGACATTACTCAGCTATACTTTTAGCCAAGGTTGCGTCAGCCTTCTTGAAGCACTTTAAGTATACACCCTATTTGCCAACATTGTTTTCGAAACAAATTTGTGAGCTAAAGCGAAAGAGCGAAAAAAAATGACTAGTTGTCTGCTGGTCTCGAAACTTATTCTAGTATTTCCTTACTGCAAGCGTTCCACCTCTGTTTTTCAGGTGAGATGTATATGTTGCAATGCACTTAAGCGCACAGATTGCGAAAGTTGCAAATTTTTGCTGTCAGCAAGAGAAGAACTTAAGTTCACGCTGCCCATCATAGCGTGCCTTTACATGTCCCGACACAATATGATGGCGCAAGCGCACCTATCACCACCCTGTACGGAGAAGCGTGTTATCGAGGCACCCTACCCAATACTGCATAACGCCACCCTCTATGAGGAGGCGGAGCAAGCCGGTAAGGCATGTGCTGAAACCTGGCGTAGCAACAGCAAAGCGCGGAAACGGGCGACGAGGTGCAGCAAAGATTGTACCTGAGAGGCTACCCGTAAGCGGCGGGTTCGACGGGAAGACGGGCGCTGAGAAGCGCCAATGCGGCGACGCGGCGCAGTGTGAACGCGCCAGTAAATTGGAAGAGCGCAAGGGTGCGTACGCGAAATTTCAGAGGGACTTTTTGGACAGGCATTTCGAATTGAGTTGTGCGACAGATTGTGGTTCGACAACGAATTGACGGTGAATGGTAACGTTGGAGATGTCGCGAAGCGTGAACGTTATGCGGGTTTGAGAGCTACCCCAGCTCTTGACTTAGCCAGATGCTCGGTTTGGCTGCGCCTAGGTAGCGCTAATGGCGGTAGCGCACATCAATCATTTGCTGTGACAGGTAGTTGCTGACAAGCCACCTGCTGCGTTTCCGCGCCTGCGAAAGGAACCGAATAAGCATTTAGTATGTTGCGTGCGCTGGTATGGTGAGGCCGCGTGTGTACTGCCGAAGAACAGCTCCGCTGGTAGCCCACAATTACAGAGCGGAATGACTGTGATTTGCTTTTCTTATTTTTCTTATTTGTTTTGTTTTGTGCAGACGTCCTGATTTCCAATTCGGCTGGTTTGGAAGTGGAAAATTTACTTTCTCGAACGCATTGGTTTTGCCTTTTCTCTTCACGTGGGTCGATTCCCGGTCTGTTTATTTCGCTTTTATTTGTTGCCATGAACCTGCTTTTGCAGCACGTATACACTCGCGTGAAAAATAAAACCATCACTTTTTTTTTAGGTAGGGGGGGGGGGGGGGGGGGGTTAGTCAGAAGTACGTCTCTGGCACGAAATATAGCTGGGCGCGCAGTCTTACGACGCCGTGCGAGCAGAGTCGGTATTTTCAACCAAAGCTTGTATGCGCAAGCCTGCGCCGGCGACAGACAGACGATGAACATTTATTGAGGTCCTGAGGGGACTAGCCGGCGGAAACCCGTTGGGACCCCCGGCTCGCCGCTGGCTGCTCCCATGTCGGAATCGGGAGGCCGGCGATGTAAAGTTAAAAAGATCACCAGCCCTTCCCCTGTCGAGAAAATAGGGGAAGCGAAGCTTTTCGTGTGTATCTGACCCTGGTGGTGATTTTCTTTCTTTCTCGCTCTTTCTCTTTCTCTGTTTATTTCTCTCTTTCTGCCTATCTGTCTCTCTCTCTTTCTCTCTCTGTCTTCCTTCTCCTTCTCTATTTTTTTCTCTATATATTTCTTTCTCTCCCTATCTTCCTTTCTCTTTCTCTTTCTCTTTCTTTATATCTCTTTTTCTCTCTCTCTTTTTCTCTCTTTCTTTTGTGTCCCTGGTATGTGCCATTGAGCTTGGAGAGAGAGAGAGAAACAACTTTATTGAAAGTTGTTGAAATGAGTAATGTACGTTTAATGCGCTACTACTGCCGCAGTTAGCTTTAATTTCAGGAGGAAACGAGCGCTGATTCAGTACGAAGGTGTAAATTGTCGCGTGACAAATGGTGGCAGCTAAACAGGTGAGAAAGGAATCCTCAGGAGAAAAAAAAAAAGAAAACATCGGCCGAACTCATCTCACGTTGACTATTGACGGTAATACGTTCAGCATTGAATCAGTGTAGTGACACAACGTATTGTCACTGTCGAAACTAGTTACGTATATGAGGCGTGTACTGCAATGGGACTCCTGTTTCACGCTTCCCTGAGAACACTAGGTGCATCTAGCGCCGCCGCTGCGAAGCGTATACGCCTGGCCCAGGTAGGTGCGAAAACGGTTAGATACAAATAAACTGACATGTGTAGATATATAGTTTGCCTCTGGAGAGCGCGTGAAGTACAGTAAGGGTGCTAACCCATTACTAGCACGGAATCCAAAGATAATTGAAATGGCTGCAGCGCGGTGCAATTGAACAAATGGTGGCACCAAGTTTTCTCGGAGATGGAATAGTCGCAACTGATAGCCGCATGCACTGCGAGGTAGCGATTAGCCGCTTTTGTGCTACTAAAAGAGGAAGTGCCGGCGCCAAATGCTTTATGTTCCGAAACAAGAAACTCTATGGAAGTTTGATGCGAGATATGCGTGCTCAAAGCCCTGCAGTTGCAAGGAAATACTTATAACAGCGGAGCTGTTTAAGCCGGCCGTAATGTGTGCCGCCTTCTACTGCGTTGCCTAGCAACCACCTCGCGGAGCGGCGTGTTCTTCGCCTCCTCTCCGTGCCGTACAAACGCCACCTATACTGGAAAAAAATTCCTCTAGGTGGCGTTGGCCGTGCACATGTTGCCTTGACATGGGACGTTAAGGAGAGGCGAGAAGAGCATGCGCGCGTCGCGCGCTATGCTCTGGAAAGAGAAAGAGAAAATTAGAGCGAGAGAGAAACAAATTGTAGGAGCAACAACGAGGCAACGCGCAGAGCTGCTGCCGACGCCATCCGGGCTTCCCGCGTTTCCTCGCATTAGCGCCGAACGCGCGCGGTGTCCGTGACTGCAGCAGGCGCCTCTGGCAGCGGCTCGGCAGGTTTCGACCAGCCACGCCCCGGCAAGTGTGGAGGCGCAGCTTTGCCGTGACGTCACCAGGGAGTTAAAGCTCGGAGCCGCCGCGACGGCGGCAGAACTCTCCTTGACTCTGTGGCGAGTACATGTACCCTAGACATGGGACGATCAAAGATCCGGACACGCGAAGAAGAAGCCGCTCATATTAAAGCGCATCGCGCGACCAAGCGAGAATCTGCACGCCGGCGGCGAGCCGTTTCGGAGTACCGTGCCCAGCAGCACTTAGCATTTCCTAGCAAAACTTAGCCACGACTGGAAGAAGCTAGGTCGGTCACCACCCTCCGCTGTTTACTCCAGCCTTGCACGACTAGTGCAAGCTGCCCACTTATCTCCACACGGCTCTGACCTTTAAGTGCATTCGCCGCTCAGTTTCCGTTGAAGCGATAGACCGCACGTACCTTCGCCTGCTGCGGCGTATGCTTGCTGCCAGCGTTTTGACAGTCGTTGTCTGCTGTCATTCAGTGTGATCTCTTCGTGTTTGTGAGCGCTCGCACCACGCTTGTTCATTCAGTTCGTAATAGTCGGGCCACATTTTCGAACGCACGCTACACACGCAATGCTGCCCGGATCGGCAGTGCAGCGCTACAGGTGTGTCCCTTCGCACGCGCTGCCCACGGGAAGCGCTTCTCATCAACACCACCGTTTCACACGCGCCTTCTCGTGGTCATCGAGTCTCTCTTCATGTCGGTCTACTTACGCCGCAGCACACCTGCTTACTTAATCAGCTCATGTTTACTACAATTAATATTGCTACCAAAGCCGCTCACCTTACTTCGTATGACATTGCTGTGTTGCTATCGCATTCATTGCTTCGCCCTTAGGGCGAAACTGTGACATTTTTTTAGGTAGCAGTTCACTTCACGCGCACACAAGCTGTAAGTTGTGCATATGAGCGCAGGCTTAAAGAAGACGGCAGGATATAAGGAAATAATCGAGCAAGTGAAAAAGAAAACGGCAAAAGAAAATGCACTCTAATGTATGCGAGGTGTTGTTTCGACTTCTGCAAGGAAATGCTGCAAGGAAAATTCAAGGTTGCATTTATGTTAAAAATTGAAAATTGCGGAAATTCGTTGCCAATATTACACAGACATTTCGCGACTAAAAGTGACTAAAAACTGCCTCTTCTGTTTTTATTTGTCTTTGCTCTCAGCTACATGAAATATTTTGGTAACTCCTCTCAGGAAGCAGCCGAGACTGCCCCGACACGTCTTTCAAAAAGAAAAAAATAATATTTTTGACACATTTCTCAGGTAATATTCAGACAAATACAGTCCTTTGAATCATACAGCTTTCGAGCACTGGTCCCTTCCAAGTAGATACGAATAGGGAAACGATGCAAGTTCTCATTCAGGTCAACATGTCCAATTTCCTCTTAGTTGATATCAATTGAATAGAGATAAAGTCTGCACAAGCGCGTGGCAAATAGCACGCGTTTGCCTATCCCTAGAGAACTGGTACACCTGTTTCTTGTCGAACATGCACTTCGATATGCGCACTATCACCATTTCTTTATTACCCTTCTTGTTAATCTGAGTCACATTCTAGAGAAAATCTACATTTAAATAGCTAACAGAGAAACTAGCAATTCCGAGTCACAAGCTTTAATTTGTAAACATCCACTACGACACGAGCTCTTGGACAGGAGCTAATTGACATTGGAGTGCTACGGACGAGGTGAGATAAAACTCCTAACGCCACTTCCACGGCCCAGCTGAGAGAATTTACAGGCATATTCATTTTGTTAAGAGGCGTTCTTGTGAAAGAGTTGTGACTCTTCTTATGTTTGGTATTAACGGGAGAACGTCAAAGCCCCGTGTCGCAGAAAAGCCGGCGTCGGCGTTGCTGTCGGCATTGGCGTGAGCGTCGGCGTCCCGCGGCCGAGGAAATCATCCCGGACCACCCCGACCACGCAAGCCCTCCACGTGACGCAGAGGCGTTATTGAACTAATCGAATTTCTCAAAGTAAAATGCGTCAGAAAAATAGTAAAGTACGACTTAGCCACAACCTACAAACATGATAGCGTCGAATTGTAACTTGAGTATGCGAGAAAACAATTCTCTTACGCGGAAACTCAAGCACAAACCCATTTTCCAGCATTCCTATCATTCATACAGCGGCACACCACGGCTGATTCCTTGCAAAAAAACTTCATCCAGATCGCGGTCGCCTCGTCGGGAGCCGCGCGCGGAGGCGCGCCGCTGCCGGTCTGAGAAAAAACAAAGCTGCAGTTGCCGGAAAGGCTGCCAAGAAGTCAGGAATCTTCGAATGCTCTCGCGTTCGACTATTAAAGGCGAACCTCAATCGTTCTCCAATTTGTTTGTCTGCGGTATGCAATTATACCAAATTTATAATAATTACGAACGGTGCTTTTTTGATCGAATACTGCCACCTTAATGCTCATGAGCATTATGTGATGCTACATGGCCGACCGCGTTCCGTCAAAATTGACTTGATTTGTGTTTCGAAATAGCCGACATCAATACGTAGAGAATATGAAGCCTCCACTTTTGTATTATTTTCGATGAAATATACAGGCTGTCTCGAGTGAGCAGGCTGAAAGATAAGCTATTGCACCATGACGTCACATTAAAGGTAATAACGTAAATGCATGTTTTCGCAGAAAGATAAGAAAACACACGCTACTGTGACAGGACAGCTGGTCAATGACCATTTGTGCTGACACAGAGCAAGGCTTTATGTGGGTGTGTTTTCAGGCACGCAATATAGGGTGATGATAAAATAGGTGTATATATTGTGACGTAAAGCACACACGCTTATTTTCTCACGGGTGAGTGACTCGGATGTATAAATGAAGCCCTGGAAGTTTGCATTAGCACCAGTTTAGCTCATTTTGCCGAGACACCACAGGACAGTGTAAAGCTCAGGAAGTTCTTCAAGCGAACAGCCCTCATAACCGATATTTATTAGTGTTCACTAAAAGCAGGCCCTCATTCATTAGCATAAATATAAAGGGACGCGGCAACCTTTTATTTTAGGTAAATACGACCCTTGTTTTACGCGTAGATTTTACTATGGTTGCTAGGGAGAGTTGCAAATGTTTGGCGCATTTCGTTGCAGTGGGATAATGCATTTTTTTAACTCTCGCAGTAACTGCATTTTGTTCAATCGTTTTTATACTCGTTTAGGGGAAATGCATCATCGATCTACTTGGTGTGCAATTCTTGTTCTGACGATTGGTGAGTCACAATTTTGCGCTACAATACTATAAAAGGCTGGTCTATAAAAGTGCTGCTTTCGAGGACGATAATATATAACGGAATCTTTCAAAGAAATGCTACGCTAACCAAACGTGCTGATATGTTCAAAAATAGTTGAAATTATCAATGGTTATTCATGCGACGAATCATCTCATCTCCTCTGACGCAGGTGTTGTTTACGGGCACACCTCTGTTACCAACGTCACTGAGACAAGTTACGACATGGGCGAAGAAGCGCAGAAACTTGGTCAAGTTTTGAAGGAGTTCAGCAGAAGGCTGATGGTCGTCCTTAGGAGCCAGTCAAGCATTGATGACGAGGTGAGTTTTTGGTTTCAGTCAGAAACGAGGTCGCCCATGTCGCACGCACCGTTGAGAGGCGGCAGATTTCTACTTTTGGCATGGGGCTCAGGCTGTGGCTATGTGACTTGTTTTCTTGCGACCATTTCCGGCGTAATAGGCATTACAGTACACCACTACCTGGTTGTGTACGGAGTTGCTCGCTGTTTTAGCGTGTTATTGGAGATTTAACTAGAAAATCGTGTACAAGCAAGTGACCTAACCAGTGTACTCTTTGTGTATTACACTAGTGTAAGTTTTTCTTATGCGCTCTCCTATTGCGTCGGCCAAAACGTTCGTTAACTACTATGGAAAGGAAGCACGAAATAAGACGGTGCCTTTCTGTTACTCCCTACTGAAAGCTAGGAATAGCAGCAAGAGGGGCACATATATTTCAAAATAAGGAGTTCAGCCATTTGTGCTCCTTTTTTTTTAGTGCGATAAGGATTTTCCCTTCATGCATAATTCTTGATGTGTATATGTGTATTATATGTGTGTTGTGAGGCCTGTGTTGTGTTTGAAGCAGTGTATGGTGAAATCTGTTATCATGTATGCAGCGGTCATAGCTGGTTGTGACACTCGACTCCTCGCCAGTGGGAAATATAGGGTGAACAGCTGAGATTAACTGTTTCTCCGTAGATTGTTAGTCAGCTGTAAGAAAAGTAAATGCACAGTGAAATGAAACTGTCTTTTGAAATCATTTAATATTTAATTTGGCTGCTTTTAGATCGAGAGCTCTACTCCGCCATGTCTCGTAAGGTCATTTATCGCGTCGCAATAACCTCGAGCGGCTGGAGCACGAGCAGCCGAAGCGCATGTGTGGCGGGTGTGACGTCACGCCACATGATCCGCTGCGGAGAGGCGTCGCAGCTGCGCTCGCTCGGAGCCTCGCCGCTGCGGTACCACGTGACTAGGCAAGGGTTTAATGGCTGCTTCGCCGGCGTTTGGGGGCTCATTCTCGCCATGGATGGCGCGCAGGCTGGGCCGTCTGTGCGTGCACTTGAGCGCAAGCGACAAGCTGAATCCAATCATCCAGTAGACATAGCTATACGGCAGGCTGCGAAATCTAAACCAAAGGCTGAAACAAAGGCTGCTGAAACACCAGAGCAAAGGGAGGCCAGATTAGCACGTTATAGAGAAGCTTACTAAGCGCGGAAGCGTGAATTAATGAAATACTGTGTGCATAGTCCTTGCAAAACCAAACCAAACAGATCTTTCGCTCCTGATAACTAGGCGTACAAGAGTTAAACCTCAGCCAATTATTTCTTACCACTCTGAGTCGGTGATGGCTTGGGCTTGTGCACACGACCATTTGCCTGCCAAACAGCGGCTTGTTATTGGTAATGGCAATTGTTGTCATCTAAGTCGGAGGAATGCTAGCGTTGGCCAATGACAAGGCACGCTTGCACAGGGAAAAGCGTCTTGAATGGAGGAGAATGCTGCGGTCGTCTTCAAGGCATATACCAGGGTAGTTACGTTGCCTTAGTTTGCATCAGGATATATTATGTTGCTCATTGTCTGAAGAACTTACAGTAATAAAAATGTTAAACATTCTTCTAGTTACAATCAAAGAAACGTTTCATGTGCATTCAGAACGAGCCGTGAACAGCCCCATAACCAGCGAAGACGAGAACTAAAAATACCGGAATGACGATAAGGGCGATTACTACCACAATAACGGCACGATTGCTCACTGGTCGCGGCCCTGAATTGTATAAATGGTAGCAAAGATCACAAAAAGCATGCTTTAGAGTTAGTGTACGCAAAAGTTGGCAAACTACTTTAATTACTACCATTACCCTACAATGACTTAACATCAATTGAAAACTTTGACTGGCTAGGAACAGCTCGCCCTCTTAAAGAAAAACAGTGATCGTATCTACGACTCGCAAAAAAAAACTGTTTCTTCATTTCTACAACTGACGCTCGAAAAAGGCTGACTTCCACTCAGCCACTCATGTTCATTGCATAATTATTCGCGCAACACGTGCGTTTCGCTTAAGGCACAGAGTAAGGCAAAATTAAAGAAAAGTGACTTTTTTTCTTTGCAATGTGCGAAGTGGATCTCCTTGCGCACATTTTCCATATTTGCACTTTTCTTAGAAAGTCTTATTTCTGGCTGAAAAAATAGTTTTACCGAAAGCATGTAGTGAGTGGATACGCCCCTTTAAGAATGCGCTCCGCGCTTATCGTTAATTTTTCTAACAAAAACTTCCGGCACAAAAAACAAAAAGCTTTTCTGGAATCAGCTATATATGAGAAATTGTCTCGGAACTGGTGCTTTCTTCCTTTAAACTCAATTATCTTAAAACCATGTTTCATTACATAGGTACCATTATTTTCTATGTCTTCCAGGATAACCAGGTGATTTTATTTCCCTGTCATCTGTATGTGTAGGCAACTACAGTGCTACAATTGAAAATATGCACCTAACATGTTTTGTGTTACAAATTTTGAAATATGCCAATAAAGCCAGAATTTAGGTACTAGTGTCAGCAATTTCACCAAAATAGAAATTTCAGTCGGATTTTAATAAGTTTAGTATAGTTAAAAGAGCGCCAAAGTTAAAAGAAAATAATACATGCATTATGCGGATACTTCTTTTAGTTAGTGAGAAGACGGATCCGCAACACGGTCAAAAATGCATGGGGAGTGTAGGGCTTGCCCTGTGCCCCTACTTACCTTGACATAACACTGAAAACATAGGTTGTTCATTATTTACCGAGGTTTGTGTCCTGCCAATGCTGACAAGTAATTAGATAGCGAAAGATTATCTGAAGTACACTGGTTGGCAGTCCAAAATACGAAATTTTCAGAATGCACAGTAGTCGACACACAGTTAGGATTACTTTTCTGCAGTGACATATTTATATAGACTTTGGGGAAATAAAGAGAGCGGTAATTGTGACTTTCGTTACAGTTTCTCATTGCTCGCTTCATTGCTCGCGCAGCACAACTAAATACAGTCGCCGTCATTGCAGGAACTTTGTGGCAAGTATAAGGACATCATCTCCCAGGCCCTTGAGGCTGTCAAAGACCTCGATCCCTTCGAACCTGGAAAGATGCAACAAGCGCGCGACGCCATAGAAGGCATCCTTCTAAGAAATCAAGAAAGGACTGCCTTCGAGGACATGGACCTGTTTGGTTCTTTCATGAAGGTTGTCGGAGATGACATCACTGACATCGGCCAAAGGTTCATTGACCGAGGCATCCACCTGTGCGGAAACATTGTTATTGAAGATGGGCTGACAGACTTTGAAAAGGAAAACTTTAAATACTGCGCCAACGTCTTCAAATTGAGTTCAATGCAAAACTGGAAAGAATAAAGTATACTACTCAATTATAACACAATGCATCAGTTGCTTTAAAGTAACACGAAGATGTTACGCTGCTGAGTGAAAAACATTGGATTTAGTCTTCTAGGTACTTCGGGACTACTTATTTTGGTCGAGTATGTAATTGTCAAACATACAGCATACCAAAACCTCCTTCCAATAAAATTTTCTACTTTGTGTCTGCTCGAATATAGAGAGTGATCATTCGTATGTTTGACGGAATTTTTAAACATCATCTGACGCAGTCACAATAATTCTTGTCGATTTGTATTGGGAAATTACAATAATAACCTCAGCATCACTGAAAGCAAGCGTAAACTTCAGTGGCAGGATTTAAAGGACAGAAGAAAAAGCCTTAGACTTAAATTTTTTCATAATATATATTATTCTAAAACAGGCATTGAAAGAGAAAAGTATATTAGGCCACCATCGTATATTTCACGCAGAAGGAACCATAATTTGAAACTTTACGAACTTCCTTTTAAAGGTGATGCCTTGCGATACTCATTTTTTTGTCGAACCACGAGGGATTGGAACGCTCTTCCGTCAGATATTGTAGGTATTGAATCTAATGATGAATTTTACATCGCTTTGTGTGTTTAAAATTGAAAAACAATTTTTGTCGCGATTTGTATACCCCCCTGTATAATGCCTGCAAAGGCGATGCAGGTACCAAACAAATAAATAAAATAAATAAATAAAGAGGTAGACATTACTAGCATGCGACATCTAAACCCATATTCAACAAATTAGCAAAAATGAACTAGTTAACTTCTTAACTAATTACAACACGGTACATATTGCAATACACGAAATGTAGCCTTTTAGTTTGCAATGCGTATGCATTTAAATTGAATTTCCAGGATTCCCGCAGTTTTGAGCTATTAGTTTGCAAAGCTTGAGACGAAACACATAGGCGTTCCAGTTACTCTAGTGCTTCCGTGCATAAAAGTACGTTTTTACGACGGGTTTGATGACGCACATCTCCGAACTGGTCTCATTTTGGAAATTAAATCCAAGTAGACATGCCTGTCAATTTCCCCAGATACAATTAGTAAATTCATTGCCTGCCTGACATTGTGATCATTCTATCGCTCTCACGTCATCGTAATGTTTGCGTTGTTTTCACGGTGTCGATGTAACTGCGTTGTCACTCGTAATCAAGACGTCTTCTAGCCGTCATTGTCAGGCCGTCGTCATCATTCTATCGCGGTCATGCTGTTGTCCACCTCGAGTCCCCATCACACTGCAGGAGGCACTGGCACGACTACGAAGTCGCCATCGTGGTCGTTCCATGGTCGTCATTTTGTCGCATTGCTTGCAGTGTCATCAACCCATTGTCTTCATACCTTCGTCACCACTCTGTCATCGTGTCGCCACCATCATACCTTCGTCGTCTTACAATTTTAATAATTTCAACATCGTCAACCCCTTGGCATCACTCCAGTATCGTCATCATGTTGTCTCATCATTCTCATACATCGTCTCCACTTTGCACACATTTACGTTGTCTACACCTGTCCTATATAGATAAGCATCAAGAATGGTTTCTACTCAATTTTTTTATTTTTGGAGAAAGGCCTCAAGAATAATTCTAGGTGTAATGATATTTAATTACAAAGGCGACAACTGTTGTAGATCACTCTATACTCGCGGACAACTTTCTGTGGCAATGAAGGGAAAGCTACGGGCGCGTGGCTGCTGCACATGTGTTACCGCGCCAAGTAGTCTGGCAACGTTTGACAGTGCTTTTGGTTGCTCGGAACAGACGCTGAATCGACGCAGCTTCCACGTGCGACGGTTTCGCGTTTGCTCCGACGTGGAAAGGAAAAACCGCAAAATAAACCAACTTTTACGCTCAGTGATGTGTTCTGTCTTATTTAACTGTTTCTAATAAGCTGCTTATGTTTTCTCTTCCCCAGCCTAAACTAACGTGGATTTAAACACGGGACTCTTTTCAGAAGCGTTCTCACTTGTGAGCGCTTTGTCTCCAGTAGCTTTGCTTTCATTGCCACAGAAAGTTGTCCGCGAGTATAGCAGCAGCAAACAGCATAATCTCTCTGAATCCCAGCACGGCTCGTCGTCTTCGAGTAGCCACCGAAATACGAGACTCGCGGCTGCTTCATTAGATTGGCCCTGGGTGCGAAATGGGGCCATCCTGACAACTCAGGAAGCATACAAGATGAGGTGGTCGTAGTATGGCTTTTGGCATTGTCGCGCGACCAGGTCTGGCGATGGTGTGACAGGATCAACGGTATAGTTCACAGTGCAGGTGGCGTGGATGATATGGTACGGGCCGTGGTAGTGCATGCAGTTTCGAAGAAAGGCCAAGAGTGTGGCTATGGATCGAAACCCGAGCACCTCCAATTAAATATAATGAGATTTAATTAAGAGGCAATAATCGTTGGTGGATGTGTCTAGCAGCAGCGAACACCGCAAGCTCTCTCGTAATCACAGCACGGGTCGTTGGGGTCGTTTTCGAGGTGTCACCGAAAAGATGAAGCGCGTCTGCTTCATTACATACTGATGAAAGACATTGATTGTTGTTACGATAGCAGTTAGCGAATGAGCAATTTAAAAAAAATGAGTGTGTTGAAATTAAGTCAATAAATCTCTATGACCGAAATTATCATTTCAAGGCGAGTCATCCATTTTCTATAATGTAGTCAATCGCTATGATACAGATAAACCATTAAAAAAAGGTACATAAATGATCGGTGGGCAACCGTAGCATATTTCGCATTAGGACACACTTTTACAGGTTAACATTTAGATTAAGTCACAGCAGAGACAGATCATGAGATTCATAGGTCCAAACGATAATGGGTAGAAACGAGTATGCTCAGGGCCTTTCAAATGAGGAATGACAGCGTTTCTGTAGGTTTTAAAACAAAATGTACTAAAATGGAGGTGTTCGGTCTTCGAGCAGGCTTGGACGTGGGGTTGGAGAAGGCTATTCGAAAAGCAGGTCTGGTACCGGCGAGCGCGAGCTAGAGCGTCAAAAACAACCACCATGCACCACTAATCGTCGTCGTCTTTTCCCAGACATCGACGCGTGGTCATTCGCCTTCAGTACAATTACCCCCCGCGGAATAAGGAGCCATCCTGGCGACCTAGGGGCAAGAAAACACAGGGGGATCATAGCACTGTTTGAGTCGGGACACATGGACAATTTCTTGGCCGCGACGACGATGGTCAGAAGACGGTTCTAACGGCTCGATGAGGTAGTTCACCGGAGATGTTTGGTTAAGTACACGATATGGACACTGGTACTTGGAGACCAGCTTCGTTGAAAGGCCAGGTGTAGTGGACGGGACACGCAGCCAGACGAGCGAGCCAGGAGAATAGCACGTAGTCGTAGCGGATGCATCGTGATGTTGCTTCTGGCGCCACTGGTCTTGTGATGTGATTGAACGGGCAAGTTGGCGGCATTCTTCAGCGTATGTAGCTGCTTGAGATAGAGTTGTGGATTCGAAGGCGTCGGGCCGGTATAAAAGAATAGTGTCCATGGTGCAAGAAGGTTCGCAGTCCGTAAAGGAGAAAGAAAGGGGAGAATCCAGTTGTGCTTTGAACGGCGGTGTTGTAAGCGAACGTAACAAAAGGTAGCACGCGGTCCCAATTGGAGTGGTCTGATGAGACGTACATAGCGAGCATGTCACCCAGGGTTCGGTTAAAACGTTTTGTCATCCCGTTTGTCTGTGGATGATAGGCACTGATGGTGCGGTGCACGACGCGGCATTCACGAAGCAATGCTGCGATGACGTCGGAGAGGAACACACGACCACGGTCACTCAGCAACTCTCGAGGAGCTCCATGACGAAGGACGAGATTGTGAAGAATGAAAGTGGCAACGTCTTTTGCTGTGGACGACGGAATAGGTGAAGTTTCGGCATACCGTGTGAGGTGATCGACGGCAACGATTATCCAACGGTGACCGTCTGGTGTACTGGGAAGGGGACCGTAGATGTCGATGCCGACGCGGTCAAATGGTCGGGTGGGGCATGGCAGAGGTAATAAGGTGCCGACGGCGGTTTGAGGAGGAGTCTTGCGTTGCTGGCACGAGGAACATGATCGAACATACTGTCGAACACAACGGTACATGCCACGCCAGTAGTACCGAAGCCGAATACGTGAATACGTCTTCAGGAAACCTGCGTGACCACATTGGGTCGTCGTGGAAAGTGGAGCAGATTTCGGAGCGCAGATGGCGGGGAATGACGAGGAGCCACTTACGGCCGCCGGGGGTGTAATTCCGGAGGTACAGCACGTCTTCCCGAGTGGTGAAGTGCTCCGCCTGCCGACGCAACGTCCGAGAAGTGGGAGCAGAAGTCCGGCCAGACTGAAAGTCTAGAATAGAAGTCATCCACGGGTCCTTGCGCTGCTCAGATGGCATGTCAGAGATGGCAAGAGCGGTGGTATCACAGGTAGTATTTGTGAAGCAGACAGGATCGGGAGGCAGGGGAGAACGGAAGAGGGCGTCTGCTTCCGAATGTTTCCGACCAGAGCGATACACGACGCGGATGTCGTATTCCTGGAGGCGCAATGCCCATTGAGCGAGGCGACCACTTGGATCTTTCAGTGACGACAACCAGCACAGGGCGTGGTGGTCGGTCACTACGTCGAACGGGCGACCTGTACACGTAAGGACCAAATTTCTCTATGGCCCAAATTATGGCAAGACATTCTTTTTCAGTGACAGAATAGTTGCCTTCGGCTTTGCTGAGAGTTCGGCTTGCATAGGCAACGACGTACTCTTCAAACCCATCTTTCCGTTGAGCAAGAATAGCGCCTAACCCGACACCACTGGCGTCCGTGTGGATCTCAGTGGGTGCAGAGTGGTCGAAGTGTCGCAGTATAGGAGGCGACGTAAGGAGACGGCGCAATTCGTTGAAAGCGTCATCGCAAGCAGGAGACCATGCCGAAAGGTTATTACTGACAGCGAGGAGCTTGGTCAAAGGGTTGATGATCATAGCGAAATTGCGAATAAAGTGGCGGAAATAAGAGCATAGGCCAATAAAGCTGCGGAGATCTTTCATGGTACGTGGTTTGGGAAACGCTGAAACGGCTGTAAGTTTGGCAGGGTCGGAGAAAATACCGTCCTTCGAAACAACATGCCCTAGAATCGTAAGCTTTCAAGCGGCGAAGTGGCATTTCTTCAAATTCAGTTGTAGTCCTGCAGCTGAGAGGCAAGCGAGCACTTGTTCGAGGCGAGTTAGATGGGACGCAAAATCGGAGGAAAAGACCACAATGTCGTCTAAATAGCAAAGGCAAATATGCCACTTGAGGCCTCGAAGGATCGTGTCCATCATGCGCTCGAAAGTAGCTGGCGCGTTGCAGAGGACGAAGGGCATGACTGTGAACTCATACAGGCCATCGGGCGTCACAAAAGCCGTTTTTTCGCGATCGGCCTCCGCCATCGGTACATGCCAGTATCCCGAGCGCAGATCTAACGACGACAAGAATTCTTTTCCCTGTAGGCAGTCCAGCGCATCGTCGATGCGTGGTAGAGGGTACACATCCTTGCGCGTTATTCGATTAAGACGTAGGTAATCCACGCAGAACCTGATGGATCCGTCCTTTTTCTTCACCAGCACAAGTGGAGAGGCCCAGGGACTGCTGGAGGGCTGGATTATTCCACGTTTCAGCATATCGTCTACCTGTTCATCCATGACACGGCGTTCTGCAGTCGACACATGGTATGGGCGCTGGCGCAATAGTGGTTGTTGACCGGTATCGATGCGATGAACAACTGCTGAGGTTCGACCTAAGGAAGACTGGTTGTGGTCGAAGGAGGCTCGAAAACGCTGCAGGAGTTGCACGATCTCCTTGTGCTGCGAAGGTGTGAGGGCGGAATCGATGGCATTTAAGAATATGTCGACAGGATCATCGGTGCCAGCGGCAGGAGCGACGGCACAAATCTGTAGTGATGCCTGATCTCCAAGCATTTCATCCTCGAAAATGCAGTCAAATGTCTCGAAGCTCCCCAGACACTCGCCGCGTAGTAGAAGTGACGGACATACATTGCACACGTAGATAGCCGCAGAACCATTGCAGAAGTTGATGACAGCCCACGGGAGGAGGAAGTTTCGGCGCCGAGCAGGAGCTGCAGATGGCGAAAACAAAACAGGTGAGTTGGTGGCGGCAGGCGAAAACACGGGCACCAGAACGACGGAAAAAGAGGCGATGTGGACATCAGCCGCGGCAAACACTTTAGGGGGAGTGTGGTCGTCGAGGTCAGGGCACGGCGACGTCAATGGGAGTTCGGCACGAGCGCAGTCCACGAGGGCTTGATGAGTAGATAGAAAATCCCATCCTAGGATTACGTCGTAGGATGATCGGGGCAGGACGACAAACTTAACGGCGTACATTACATTTTGAATAATGACACGGGCTGTGCACTGAGCAGTAGGCTTGACGTGATGCGAGGTTGCCGTACGCAGGGAAACATCGGTCAGCGGGGTGGTCACTTTTCTCAGATCTCGGCACAATTTTTCGCTAATTACAGAAGCAACAGCTCCTGTGTCGACAAGTGCACGTACGGCGACACCTTCTACAAATAAATCAATTTCGTTAGGCGGGTAAAAATGAGGTCTTGGAGAGTTCGATGACGGCGCAGTCCTTGCCTCGGGAACTGCGGCTGTTAGTTTTCCTCTCGTGCGGGGCTAGGTCGGCGAAGCATTGGGGAGATTGATCGGCGACGGGGAGAAGACGACCGGCGTGAGTCGTACGGGCGGCGTGTAGAAAACGGGTTGGTGACAGGAGAAGAAACTCGTGGTGAATGCTGAGCACCTTGATAGGTTGGTGAAGCCACACCGTTTTGAGACCGGAAGATGCGACGGTGACAGTGGCGGGCTATATGGCCCGCAAGACTACATGCGAAGCATATGGGCCGGTTATCAAAGGTACGCGACGGGCTCACAATAGATGGTCCGGTGGGCGAAGAAGGATGCGGTACCGTGCGTGAGGGTGGGGGCGACGTGTAGAAGAACCCGGTGGCGCGGTAGGCGCCAGAAAGAGATGGGGCCTGTGGTCTGGCAAGAACGGCAGCGTAAGTTAGTGGCGTAGTGACAGGTAACGCCGGAGGGTCAGCTGGTAGTGCCTGGGTGACTTGCGTCTCAATGACGTGACGAAGAGGTTGGTCTAAAGATGACGGCGCAGGCTCAGGTGTGTGGACGACAACGGAAAGTTGACGTGCAACTTCCTCGCGGATGAACTGCTTTATGTGTGGTAGCAAAACGGTGTGATAAGAAGCGGCGTCGTTGGCAAGGCTGGAAATGTCTGCCGTATCTTGAGCAGCACGGCGTGTCGACGCGCGCTGCTTTCGCAGCTCGTCGTAAGCCTGGCATAGTTGTATGACGTCGGCTACCGTCTGGGGGTTCCTAGCGACAAGCATCTGAAATGCATCGTCGTCGACTCCTTTCCTGATGTGCTTTATTTTTCTCCCTTCGGCGAGAGATGGGTCGACGCGCTTGCACAGGGAGAGAACATCTTCGATGTAGCTTGTAAACGTCTCCTCCCTGCGTTGGACTCGACTGCGCAAGCGCTGTTCCGCACGAAGCCGGCGCACGGCGGGACGACCGAAGACCTCCGCGACGGCTGCCGTGAAGGTCGACCAGTTCGTGATTTCGGTTTCATGGTTTTTGAACCAGAGGCCGGCTACATTAGTGACGTAAAAGTGAACGTTCGTGAGCTTGGCGCTGTCATCCCATTTATTACAAGAGCTCACTCGTTCGTACTCGACGATCCAATCCTCGACGTCCTGGTCGTCGGTGCCGCTAAATATAGGTGGGTCGCGTTGTCGGGGCACCCCAGCACAGTGGATTGTCGTTGGCACGGGAGCAGCTTGCGATGGGCCAGGATCAGTCATGGTGAAAGCTGATGGTAGCGTCCGGCTGCGAAGTTCCAGGATGAACAGTACCCCGCTACCTCCACCACTTAAAATGGGGGTGTTGGTCTTCGAGCAGGCTTGGACGTGGCGTTAGAGAAGGCTATTCGAAAAGCAGGTCTGGTACTGGCGAGCGCGAGCTAGAGCGTCAACAACAACCCCCATGCACCACTCATCATCGTCGTCTTTTCCCAGACATCGAAGCGCGGTCATTCGCCTTCAGTACAGTACGTATAATTACTATATAGTATTACTGGTAACCGTAAGAGCTAAAAAGTAGGCGATAACAGAGGAACAAATGATCCCAAGAACGGCCCAGCGAGTGGTGCTATGAAAAATTCAAATCGTAACGCATTGAAAAAGAAAAATCGGCTGCTTCGGTGACGAAGTGACGAGTGTAGATCATATTTTAGTTACAATTAGGAGCAGGAAACGCAGTCTGACAGCCAGTGATACGCGTAGAGGAAATACCTGGTGGTATACTAGAATAGACAAATACGTACCAAGTTAAGCGAAACGCAGCCGATGATTGAAGATAATGTGGTGCATGACAAAGGGAGGACGAAGTTTCTAGATGGCTGAAGGAGGCCCTCACAGTGCTATTGTCATAAACTAACCGGATGATGTCACATAGTGTGCATTCTTGGCCTTATAGCTGGCAAAGGCAGATTCGCACACGGTAATGGTACTGCTAAGCCCTTCCTCAGATTACACAACTTCTCTGCGTTAAATAAACTCGGCTTACGGTTAGCGCTTTCTCGTGAACGGCTTCCAGTTATGATATTACTGATCAAATTAATCTGAAATCATCTGTTTTTGTATAGTTCGGAGAGACCCTTACGGGACATTGTCGAAGACAAGGTTTTATTTCTGCAGTTTTCTATCACATCAAGCACTTGCCCTTCCTTCAACTGGTAATGGAGCGCTAATACAAACATAACACTTACTCCTTTATATTGGCTCTGCCCATGAGTACAACTTCTGGGCAGAAAATTTACTTCGACAAGTGTGCGTAATTTTTGTTCGAACACTCGAGCACAATGCCTTGCCAACGGGCTGGAACGGATTGAAGACATAATCTTCATCTCTAAGGCGTGCCTCTTTATCAGCATCGCAGCAGCAAGACCAGCGGGAGCATTTTGTTGCTAGCCGCACTGACCATTGAAATAGGAAACGCTAACATGTTTATTCCGGCTTTATCGTCATCAGGTGCTCCTTGCAAGACTGTCAAAGAGCACCCCAAGGCGGAGCACACGGACTTCCCACGAGGGCTTATCACGGGATGTCGAGCATCGATGTGCATTGCTGCATGCAATGACACAATTTACTAGTGGCACGGAGATGTGCTACGCTATAGAAGATAAGTTCCAATGATTGTACAGAGTTCTTGATTTCTGCAACCTTTTTTGGAGCATATTTGCAACCTTTTTTGGAGGCGATATTATTTAAAATTATTTTTCAGCGTTTTTCTACATAAACGACATTGCTAAAAGCTTGGGTTTCGTTAAAAAATTTCAATTTTGTGTAATTAGGTGTATTCCAAACAACCTTGTTATATCACCTTCCACTCATGCATGAGTTACTACTTTGAGTTTTTCTTTTAGCTTTTCTTTGCACATTACGCTTTTCTATGCGCTTCCTAGCCTATGGTAGGTCTTCAAGGCATCTCGCCCTACGTTTCGGCTTTATTGGCGTTACAGGCTTAATCATATTGTTACGTAAAACAAGGCGGGACTATTTAAACTGTATTTACAGTATGAGAGAGACACAGTAGCCAAGATGGTGGACAGCCACCAGCACCAGAGAGAACCGTCTTCTTCGTCGTCTGCCCCAGGATGAATGTCTCTCGCGTAGCATTACCCCCGGCGGTGCAAGCGCCGTCCCGGCGCACTTCACACATTGTCGTTAGGAGGAAGGCGGTAGGCTTTCAGTCTGCTAACGTGAACTATGTCACTGGGAGCGATCGCCGGCGGTAAAGTCGGAGAGACGGGAACAATCTCGTAGGTGACGTCCGTGACCTGGCGGACGATTCGGTAAGGACCCGTGTATCGAGATAGCAACTTTTCGGATAAGCCAACACGGCGGAATGGACACCACAGGAGAACTAAGGCACCGGGTGAGAAGCGAACGTCGCGATGCCGGCTGTCATAGAAGCGCTTCTGGGTCGCTTGCGAGGCCAACAGCCTAGAGCGGGCGATCTGACGAGCGTGATCGGCACGAGCGATGGCATCACGTGCATATTCGCTAGGCGGCGCGGCAGCAGCCGGTAGTAGGGTGTCCATCGGTAACGTTGGTTCACGGCCAAAGAGCATATAAAAGGGTGAATAACCGGCGGTATCGTGACGCGAGGAATTGTACGCGAAAGTCACGTAAGGTAACGCCAGGTCCCAGTCACGGTGGTCAGATGAAACATACATTGAGAGCATGTCCGTGAGGGTGCGATTTAGTCTCTCGGTGAGGCCATTTGTTTGGGGATGGTAGGCAGTGGTCAACTTGTGCTGCGTTGAGGAGGAGCGCAAGAGATCGTCGATTACTCGTGATAAAAATGCGCGGCCTCGATCTGTGAGCAATTGGCTAGGGGCGCCATGGTGCAGAATAACATCGTGGAGCAAGAAATCGGCAACGTCAGTAGCAGTGCTGGTGGGGAGCGCTCGAGTGATTGCATACCTGGTCGCATGATCGATAGCAACGGCGACCCACTTGTTGCCGGATCGTGACTCAGGGAAAGGACCGAGAAGGTCCAAACCAACCCGGAAGAATGGTTCGGTCGGGATGGAGAGCGGCTGAAGCAGTCCAGCCGAGGGTGCGGCAGGACGTTTCCGACGTTGGCATTTGTCGCAGGAGGTCACGTAACGTCGAACAGACCGGGCGAGACCGCGCCAAAAGAGCGGCGCCGGACACGGTCGTACGTGCGGGACACACCAGGGTGACCAGCAGTTGGTTCGTCGTGAAGCTCACGCAGTACCGTTGAACGCAGCTGTTTAGGCACAACGAGAAGCAGCTCAGGGCCATCTGATTGGACGTTACGACGGTAAAGTGTGCCATTCACGAGGGCGAACATGCGCAGTGAGGCGTCGTTAGGTGCGGATTCCAGCCGATCAATGAGCGATCGCAAAGCATCATCACGGCGTTGTTCGTCACCAATCTGGAGAAACTGAGACATAGACATAACGCAGGGGTTAGGTTCGATGTCCGGTCCCTCTGGTTGGTCAACAGGGTAGCGGGACAAGCAGTCCGCGTCCAAATGGAGGCGGCCAGACTTGTAGGTAACTGAGTAAGAGTACTCCTGAAGGCGCAGCGCCCAACGTCCAAGTCGTCCAGTAGGGTCCTTCAGTGAAGAAAGCCAACAGAGAGCGTGATGATCGGTGACAACACGGAAAGGGCGGCCATACAAGTAAGGACGGAATTTCGAAACCGCCCAGACAAGGGCAAGACATTCCCGTTCCGTAATAGAGTAATTGCGTTCAGATTTCGATAGGAGACGACTTGCGTACGCAATAACATGGTCAACGCCTTGTTGGTTTTGGACTAAAACTGCACCGATGCCGTGACCACTAGCATCTGTGCGCACTTCCGTGGGAGCAGCTGGGTCAAAATGGGCAAGAATAGGTGGTGTCGTTAGGGCGGCGATGAGCTCAGAGAAGGCGTCAGCTTGTAGAGGACCCCAATAAAACGGGACGTCTTGCTTGAGAAGATCAGTGAGTGGACGTGCGAGCACCGCAAAGTTTTTCACAAAACGGCGAAAGTAGGAACAAAGCCCCACGAAGCTACGGACGTCATGGACAGACCGTGGAACGGGGAAGTTCGTGACAGCGCTTATCTTTGCTGGGTCCGGTCGGACACCGGAAGCGTCAACGAGGTGGCCGAGGACAGTAATTTGACGAAGGGCGAAGTGGCACTTCGAGGAATTTAGCTGGAGGCCAGCTCGTCGGAAGATTGCTAGAATGGTCGAAAGCCGCTCAAGGTGTGTTGCGAAAGTGGGGGAGAAAATTATCACGTCGTCCAGGTAACATAAACACGTCGACCATTTAAATCCTTGAAGCAGTGTGTCCATCATTCTCTCAAACGTGGCTGGTGCGTTGCAGAGACCGAAAGGCATGACCTTGAATTGGTAAAGGCCGTCAGGGGTCCCGAAGGCGGTCTTCTCGTGATCCAGGTCGTCTACAGCGATTTGCCAGTAGCCAGATCGAAGGTCCAGGGATGAAAAGAAGGTGGCACCATGGAGGCAGTCGAGGGCGTCGTCAATACGAGGAAGAGGGTACACGTCCTTCTTGGTGATTTTGTTGAGGTGCCGATAATCAATGCAGAAACGCCAGGAACCGTCTTTCTTCTTTACTAATACGACGGGAGAGGCCCAAGGACTAGAAGATGGTTCGATGATGTCCTTCGCAAGCATTTTAGCCACTTCTTTTTGAATCACTTCGCGCTCTGATGCGGACACACGGTAAGGTCGACGGCGAATGGGCAAAGAGTCGCCAGTGTTGATACGGTGGGCGACAATCTTAGTCTGGCTCAGGGGTCGATCACGAATGTCGAAAATGTCGCTGTATGAGGTCAAAACCCGGCAAAGAGCGTCGGCCTGGTCAGGCGAAAGGTCTGATCCAATCATGTTGCGAAAAATGCTGTCGTCGGAACTTGGTGACGGGGAAACTGCAGCTTCCGCAGGTGCAGTTATGGCGACAACCTCGACGTCATATTCTGTTATCGCGGTGAGGTGGGCAAGCGACATCTTGTGGGGCAACACTTGGGGGGTCAGACCAAAGTTTAGTAGCGGGAGAAACACACAGTTATCAACTAATGTGGCGATGGTATGTGGCACAGTAACATTGCGCGTCAGGCGGACGTCTGTAATCGGAGAGACGATATAGTCGCCGTCAGGAACGGGAGGGGTCGATGACAAACACACGTACGTGACGGCTCGCGGTGGTAGGCGAACAAAATCGGTGGGGCTTAAGCGGCTGACGGGCGTATCGCAGGCATCTGATACAAGAGGAAGATCGAGGCAGAGCGTTTCAGAAGAACAATCAATTAAGGCCGAGTGTGCCGAAAGGAAGTCAAGGCCAAGGATAAGGTCATGGGGGCAGTGAGCAAGGACGGCAAAAAGGACAACAGTGTGACGACCGGCAATGCTGACACGGGTGGTGCACATTCCGATCACTTGAACAGCACCACCATCGGCAACACGTATTGTCTGTGTCGTAGACGGCGTCATAATCTTCTGCAGGCGGCGGCGTAAAGAGGCGCTCATAATAGACAAGTGTGCGCCAGTGTCGATGAGGGCGGTCACAGGAACATTGTCGACTTTGACTTCAAGAAGGCTATGGTGAGTGGGGAGCGTCAGTAGAGGATTTGCAGGGGACGATGGCATTGCAGCTTCACCTCCATAAGCTGCACTATCTAGTTTTCCTGCGGCGATCGTCCAGAGAAGGACGGCGAGGAAAAGCGGCGAGGCTGCGGCGAGCGGGATTGGCGGCGTTGCGGCGACGGGGAGCGGGAGAAGCGGCGAACAGGAGCAGTGGCGTCAGATGGAAGAGGCTCGTGGGAGGACGACGAGTAGTAAGTAGGGGAACCAGCGGCTGGACGTCTGAAAGGAGTAGGGTACATGGAGGTCTGGCGAGATACGTAGGTCCAACGGCGACGGCAATAACGAGCAATGTGCCCGGCCTGATGGCAGGAGAAGCAGATGGGCTGATCGTCGGGCGTTCTCCATTCCGCAGGATTGCGGAAGGAGCCGGGAGAGGTGTAGGAGCGTCGAGTGGGTCCAGAGGAATAAGGCCGAGCGTCAGGACGAGTCAGTGGGCACGCTGATGGAAGGCCAAGATTAGCAAACTCCTGCCTGACGACAGCTTGGATGAGGGACACCGATGGCTGCGATGGGTCGCTGGCGTGGGTTGTAAACACGGGGGGTTGAATCGGTGCAGGACAGGCGGCTTCAATCTCGCGACGAACAATGCGAGTAACGTGGTCACAGGTGGGCGGCTGGCGAACGGCATCACACGATGAAGTTGCAGCCGTATTGGGCAGCCGGGTGAATTTCTGGGTAATACGGCGGCTCTTCGCGTGTTCAAACCGCCGGCACTCTTTGATGATTGTGTCGACGGTATCAACGTTGGTATAGACGAGCAGGTTAAAAGCATCGTCGGCGATACCTTTGAGCACATGAGAAACCCTCTCGGACTCAGACATGTGCTCGTCAACCTGGCGGCAAAGAGCAATAACGTTCTGAATGTACGAGACGTATGACTCGGAGGATGTTTGTGCACGAGTTGCAAGTTCATTTCGCGCAGCAAGCTGCCGACCAGTGCTGTCACCGAAAAGGTCACGGATCTTCTCTTTGAAAGAGTCCCAGCTGGTAATTTCCGCCTCGTGCGTCTCGAACCACACCCGCGGTGGGCCATCGAGGTAAAAAAGCACGTTGGCGAGCATAAGGGTCGGGTCCCACCTGTAGCCGGCGCTGATCCGTTCGTAAAGGTTGAGCCATTTGTCGACGTCAACCCCATCCTGGCCGGAAAATACGCCAGGATCACGAGCAGGAGGCAGAACGATGTAGGTCGGAGCGACGGGAGGGGCAGGGGGTGAAGACGATGTGCCTGCACCGACTGACATGGTCGCAAGCGTGATGAGGCGGCCGTTGCGAAGCTCCGTGATCGAAACAGGGAACTACCCCGCACTTCCACCAAAAAGATGTTACGTAAAACGGCACAAGGCGGGACTATTTAAACTGTATTTACAGTATGAGAGAGACACAGTAGCCAAGATGGTGGACAGCCACCAGCACCAGAGAGAACCGTCTTCTTCGTCGTCTGCCCCAGGATGAATGTCTCTCGCGTAGCAATATTTATTCAATTTGCTGGGGTCAACCACCCGAAATCAGCACCATCTCTAGCGGTGCAGCCTTCTGTCAGGGGAACACGCATGGGTATGCTCCGTATCTATGGCTACCTTGTATGTTGGACTATTGCAGGTTACACAATATTATATGTCGACCTATTTGTTTGCATGCACATAAGCTAGAAGTATAGGTACTTGGTGAAGGAAGATCCGGGAGAAATGTTTGACGTGGGCTGACGATACCGTTCGATAGTATGTTGTAACCTTGTGTGATAGAAATAGTTTCTACACGCAAGCAGCTCCATGATGTATGCCACAAAAAGTCGAAAGTGCCTGGGCATACAATTTCTCGTTTGTGTGCATATTAGCTCTCCCAGTGTTGGAAAAACTGGGTCGGCTCTACTGTAATGATCCACCAAAGACCATCCTGCAAAGCTGTAGCATTGAGTATTAGGAAACTCCGCAGGTAACTCGCGCCAGAAAATTAAAGAAACAGAAAATTTTCTCGTAATTAATATGTACATCTGATTGTTAAATGTAAATGTGAAGTAAATGTTCATCTGTAGGTCATGATGGTCCACTGATGCATGTCTTGCATAGATGTATTCACCTTCCTGTCAATGTCACAGCACCGCATATTTAAAGGTGTACATCCAATCCCTGGAAACGGAGGCATGGTGATGCCAAGGTGTACATCCAATCCCTGGAAACGAAGGCACGGTGATGCCAAGGTGACAATCTTTTGTATTTTGGCGCAGTGGAAGCCATGTCACACACGACCCACAGATGCAAATACCATGGGCATCCATGCAAAGATGAACGGCAATTACAAAGTGGTCTACATGTTCAAGGAATGCTATATTGAACAACGCTGGTCCAAGTACTAGGGCAGAGTAACTCCAGTACTATAAGCGTTCACAGGGCTTGTTTGCCATATTCGATGAACATGAAGAACGATGCGATCTATAGGCATCCAGAGGCCAAGTAATTTATCTGCTATTAGGCTCCACTGGATCAAGCACTGAAGGTGGATTCACGGTCAGTTTTACCGCAGCGCCTTTTAGCATCTAACGAAAAGACAGTCAACTGCTTGCAGGACAACTGGCGCGGGACGTGCTTCGCCTGGTGGACATCACTTCTCCTTAAAGAGCTGTCGCAGCTTATACTTCATCATTTCATCTTGACTCATCACATGGCTAAGCTTGCCTCAGGGACTCCATAAAATAACAATAATCCCTTTCATTGATTGTAATCTAGAAGCTGTGGGCAACACTTAGTCAGCTGGAGAGAATCCGCATTTGATAATTGTAAATCAGCGCGCGCTCGTTGTCAGCAAACACTTTTCTGGCAGATTGTATCACTGCCACATTGGGAACACGCCGAGAGAGAAGTGCAGTGGGGTTTTCTATCAAAGGAAACACATAGGTTTAGATCGTGTGCACATGTACCCGTCTGGTACGTGTAAAGGCACGGGGATTTGCGCACAGAAGTCTTGCGGTCGCTGACGAAGACACCCTTCTACACTGCTGTGCCTTGCATTGACATACCTTAAGCCGCCACTCGCAGCTGGTGTGCAAGCAAATTTAAAGCCGAATTCTCGCGTCTTGCCTTTAACAGAGTGCAGCGGTATAGATTCGCTCATATTACCATTTTATTCGTACCACTCCAAACGCAAGGAATGTGTGCCACTTTGTGCTCAAAATTCTCTCTTAACTGAAGCGGCAATATGTGGAAAACTGAAACGGTATAAGTATAGTTACGTAACAAAAGGAATAAGGCTTTAAGCGCCTTACAATTATATATATATATATATATATATATATATATATATATTCTAAGGGTGTTTATTCGGCAGAGCTTGGAGCAGCGCAGCGTCAACGGTCAGCGCAGCAACTGTTTCCCAGTACGAGAGCCGTTGCTGAGCGAGAGCGCTTGACCCACTAGCGTTTAGAGCCAGTAGCGCTGTATCCACTAGCGTGTCTCTCTTGTTCACTACAATCACCCCCGGGAGCGATAAGGGAGCCGTCCGGCGACCGAACAGCTCGTCACGATGAGCGGGTCGAAGTAACGCTTGAGACGGTCGACATGGACAATGTCTCGTCCACGGCGGCGCATGTCTGAAGATGGCTCAACTGGTTCGATTACGTAGTTCACAGGGGATGCGCGTTCGAGAACACGATAAGGGCCTTCATACTTCGGGACCAGTTTTGATGAGAGACCAGGGGCAGTGAAAGGGACTGAGAGCCACACGAGCGCTCCCGGATCGAAGGTGACCGTGGAAGTGGCGTCACCGCGAGAGCTCCTCTGGCGCTCTTGATCATCGGAAGTAAAGGCCCGTGCTAGGTCGCGGCACTCTTCTGCATGCCTGACCGTGGCAGAAATAGGCACACACTCGGATGCATCCGGCCGGTATGGTAGAATGGTGTCGATGGTGTGCGAAGGGTGTCGACCATGCAATAAGAAATAGGGTGAAAATCCAGTGGTGCTCTGCGTAGCGGTATTATACGCGTAGGTCACGAAGGGCAGAATGGCGTCCCAGTTCGTGTGGTCGGAGGTGACGTACATTGAAAGCATGTCGCCGAGTGTACGGTTGAAGCGTTCTGTGAGGCCATTCGTTTGAGGGTGGTACGCCGTAGTCGTACGATGAACAACGTGGCACTCCTTGAGAATCGCTTCAACTACCTCCGACAGAAAGACGCGTCCGCGGTCGCTGAGCAGTTCTTGAGGTGGACCATGCCGCAGGATGAGTCGGCGAAGTAGGAATGAGGCAACATCGCGCGCCGTAGCTGCTGGGAGAGCGACGGTTTCGGCGTATCGTGTAAGATGATCTACTGCCACAATGGCCAAGCGGTTACCAGCCGACGTCAAGGGAAGTGGCCCATACAAATCGATGCCAACGCGCCCGAACGGCCGGGTAGGGTAGGGTAGAGGCTGCAGATCAGTTGGCGAGAGTTGGGGTGAAGATTTTCGGCGCTGGCAGTCGGGGCATGAGCGAACGAACTTTTGAACGTAGTTGTACATTCCTCGCCAGTAGTAGCGTTGTCGGAGGCGCTGGTACGTTTTGAAAAGTCCCGAGTGTGCACAGTGTGGATCAGAGTGGAACGATGCGCAGATTTCAGAACGCAGGCTTCGAGGTACTACTAATAGCCACTGGCGGCCGTCAGAGGTGTAATTGCGTCGGTGAAGCAGGTCGTCGCGAATGGCGAAATGGCGAGCTTGACGGCGCAACGCACGAGTGGTTGGCGGCGATGACGGGTCAGCAAGGAAGTCTATGATGGAGGCAATCCAGGGGTCCTTGCGCTGCTCGGAAGCGATGGTCTCAATGTCGATGGAAGAAACGTCAAGCTAGGATAGTGAGCAGCAGGCATTGTCGTTAGGCAAGGGAGAACGTGAGAGGGCATCAGCGTCAGCATGCTGGCGTCCGTTGCGGTACAGTATGCGGATATCGTAATCCTGTAAGCGCAGCGCCCAGCGGGCGAGACGACCTGAGGGATCCTTCAATGACCACAGCCAGCATAGTGCATGGTGGTCCGTGACGACATCAAATTGGCGACCATACAAATAGGGCCGGAACTTAATAAGCGCCCAGATGATTGCCAGACATTCTTTTTCCGTGACGGTGTAATTGGTCTCGGCTTTAGTAAGCGTACGACTTGCATATGCCACAACGTATTCAGGAAACCCTTCTTTGCGCTGCGCTAGGACAGCGCCGAGGCCAACACCGCTGGCATCTGTGTGCACCTCAATAGGTGCCGTTGGGTCGTAGTGGCGCAAAATAGGAGGAGACGTCCGCAAACGATGGAGTTTAGTGAACGCCTCGTCACACTCCGACGACCACGAATGGAGTGGTCCGTTGCCTCCGAGGAGCTTCGTCAGGGGCGATATGACGGCGGCGAAATTGCGAATGAAGCGCCTGAAGTAGGAACACAAGCCTACGAAACTGCGCAATTCTTTGACGGACGTCGGTTTAGAGAATTCGGCGACGGCACGATGTTTGGCTGGATCAGGGATGATTCCATCCTTCGAGACGACGTAACCTAGTATCTTGAGCTGCCGCGCTGCAAATCGGCACTTCTTTAGGTTCAGTTGGAGGCCAGCGTTTTCTAAGCACGTCAAAACACGCCGTAGGCGTTGAAGGTGCGTGGTGAAGTCAGAGGCAAAAACAACAACGTCGTCGAGATAACATAAGCATGTGTGCCACTTCAAACCGCGCAGAACTGTGTCCATCATGCGCTCAAAGGTTGCTGGCGCATTACAAAGTCCAAAGGGCATGACGTTAAATTCGTATAAACCGTCGAGTGTGACCAAGGCTGTCTTCGGCCTATCGACAGTCAGCCATGGGTACTTGCCAATATCCGGAGCGTAAATCTAGAGATGAAAAGAATTCTGCTCCTTGTAGGCTATCCATAGCGTCATCGATTCGCGGCAGCGCGTAAACATCTTTGCGAGTGATCTTGTTCAGGCACCGATAGTCTACACAGAATCGTACCTAGCCGTCTTTTTTCGTAACAAGGACGACAGGAGATGCCCATGGACTGTTCGAGGGTCGGATCACTTCGCGGCGAAGCATATCGTCCACTTGCTCATTAATCACACGGCGTTCTGTGGCAGAGACGCGATATGGGCGTTGCCGCAATGGCGGTTGGGAGCCAGTGTCAATATGGTGCGTGACAGTAGACGTCCGGCCCAGGGAAGGTTGCCCGACATCAAAAGAAGAACGAAATTCTTCTAAGATGCGCAGAAGCTGATAACGCTGAGCTGGGGTGAGGCCATCGGCAATAGATGAATCGAACACACCTGTGGGCAAAGGGTCGGACGTAGAGAGAGAACTGAGCGTGTTGTAACTGGCGCAGGACATGGCTTCGGGAACATCCGTAATTTGTACGTCGTCGATCACCTCCACATGGCCAAGACATTCGCCTTGAAGCAGCATCACGGGGTATTAGAAGGGGTTACAGACGAAAATTGCGGTGGAGCCCTGTTTGACGTTCACAGTTGCAAAAGGTAGCAGCAGACCTTTTCGAGTATAAAATCTGCCAGACGGAGAAAGTAGGGCGACGGCGTCAGAGAGGCTGCTGCAATGCATTGAGACAATCACTGACGACTTGGGAGGAACGCTGGTGTCGTGCCTGACGATGTTTGTTCGCAAAAGAAGCATTATCGACAGGCGTCATATCTGAGATCGGCGACAGTTCTAGTTCGGCCCGTGCACAATGAATAACAGCATTGTGGCGGGCGAGAAAGTCTCACCCCAGGATAACTTCGTGGGAGCACGAAGAAATCACAACAAATTCGATTACGTATACAACGTCCTCGATGAGAACACGAGCGGTGCACGCCGCTAGCGGATGAATACGCTGTGCGCCTGCTGTGCGGAGGAAGAATCCGGCAAGGGGCGTCTTGACCTTTCGAAGGAAGCGACAAAGCTTTGCGTCCATAACTGACACAGCGGCTCCGGTATCCACGAGGGCATATGTGCGCACACCGTCAACTAACACGTCTATCACATTGGTTAGGCTACGTTGAGGACTTTCGCGTTTCGACGGCGTCGCAGCCCTTGCCTCATGGACTGCGACGATTAGTTTTCCTCATCCCCAGCTCCGGGATGAGGCCGCATCGGTTATGGGGAGCGTCGGCGTGAAGAAGGTGAGCGGCGAATGTGGGCAGACCTTCGGAATGGTGGTGACGCAGCCCGAGGTTCGTCGTCGTAATATCGGCGCGGAGAACCCACCATAGCACTTGGCGCATATGGTGTAGCGCTAGGCAACTGCACGCGACTACAGTGGCGTGCGACGTGGCCTGCGTAGCCGCACGCAAAACATATCGGCCGATTGTCCGCCGTACGCCACCGAGTCGCTGTGGCAGGTCCCATCCATGTGGGAGGACGCGTTGGACGTGGCGGCTGGTGAAGTGATTGTCGAGGCATAGCGAGGACTTCGGCGTACGTGAGAGGTCCCCGCTGAGGGAGTTGTTGAGGCTGGGTGACGACTTCCGCGTACCTGAGTGGCACAGTCGTTGGTATCTGTTGGGTCCCGGCCATGACTTCGGCGTAGCTGTGAGGCGCAGCCGCAGGAACGCGCTGGTGGTGCTCAGGCAAAACCTCGCGCAGTTCTTGCGCTATGACGCGGCGAAGCGGAGGCGCAAAACTCGGCGTTGGCGCGTGTACCGGCTGCGGCTTTGCAAAATCCATTAATGACAGTTGCCGGGCAACTTCCTCGCGGACGAACGCCCTCATTTCTGCGAGCAAAGCTGTCTGGTCGGACATGGCAGCCAAACCGGCGAGGTGTTCGTCACGCGGTAGAGATCGACGGGTCAGTGATCGCTGCCGGCGGAGTTCTTCATAGCTCTGGCACAGTGTGATAATTTCAGCCACAGAGCGAGGACTTTTGGCCAGCAACATGTTAAAGGCGTCATCTTCTATGCCTTTCAGGATGTTGCGAATTCGATCAGACTCCGCCATGGTCGAATCGACTTTCCTGCATAGGTCCAGGACATGTTCAATATAGCTGGTGAATGTTTCTCCTGGCTGTTGAGCTCGTTCCCGCAAACGCTGCTCGGCCCGCAGCTTGCGAACAGCAGGGCGACCAAATACATCGGCGAGGGAAGTCTTAAATTCAGACCATGGGTGCTATGCAGGATGCCCCGAGTTTGGCGAAACTCGGGATCTTCACGAGCTCTGGCGACGCCCCAAGATGAAAGAACTATTGGTAACAAGACAAACTTTGTCCGTCGGCACACCTCCAGTTTCATTGGTTTATCTAGATTCACTCTGGGTGGTCATCATCCCTTGGGCGTTGCCATATGGGCGGTCGACAAACTGGGGCTCACGTGGTCATACGGTCGGTGCATGGTCGTGCATTCTTTCACTTGTTTGTCGTTCCACCGAGTGCATTAGAGGCACAAGCAAGTTATCAAATAAATGCATTTAGTACAATGATATTAGTCACATTACCGTAGGGTATAGGTCTTTTAAAGTTTACACATAGTACACTGAATGTGTATTAGACTAATTTGTAGTTTAATCGTTTCGCGTTATACCACGAGGGCACGCTCGCCCTCCTCTTTCTTCCTCTGGATGGGATTGGCGCGGCTGCCTACGTGCTTGCGCTCCCATTTCCGAGCACAGATTGGTGTGCGCCTGATTTTTACACTGGGCTTTGAACAGATCGCTCGTTGCTCGCGCTAAAGTAAGGCTTCGAGACGAAGGGAGCGTCGGCTAGCGCAGAAGTGGTTTGCCGCGCGCTTACCGTGTAAGCACTCAGGAATGTCGGAAAACTCTCATGCAAGGATAAAAAAACTACGCTTTATTTTCTTTTACATTGTGACGCACCTTCATACTGTCTAGCGCCGAGCTTCGGCTTCTAACAGCCGCAGGAAAGAGTCTTGATACTGGGTAGCCCCAGTGATCCGTGGCTTCTAACAAACGCAAGAAAGGGTCTTTGCAGCGCACGTGGCCGTTTAGTGCCACCACATTCATCCCAGGCGGGACTCCAGCATCAGTGCAGTTACTCTGTACCCACTGCTGATGAGGTGGCGCTTCACTTTTTGA
The DNA here is from genome assembly GCF_013339745.2 of Dermacentor silvarum. NCBI lineage: Eukaryota > Metazoa > Arthropoda > Arachnida > Ixodida > Ixodidae > Dermacentor > Dermacentor silvarum. The sequence continues at coordinate 109,262,190 of NC_051155.1, forward strand.
CAATAACTTTCTATTTTTCGCGTGTGAACGCCCGTGTTGGTTTCCACAAAGTGGACGCTGTGGTTAACTGTCTCCCAATGCAGATTAAGGCATAGCCCCGTTAGCATCCACTGAATTTGGGACACAGTTGTATGCGGCCAATTCGTCACTATGAATAATGGTCCCCGGTTGAACATTGGCTGCAATAATGGCGCCTAGCGTCGCCGCCTTTCGTCGGTCGACCTTGAAAAGTATCAGCACCCCTCAGGTCGCGCAGACCATGCCGAAGACCCATGGGCCACCATCTTTAAGACCACCGTAGTTTTGGCGGCTCGGCGGAACGTTGTCGCCCATCATTAGGCGGCCTCGATTGCACTTTTGCTCGCCGCGAAGAAGGCACTCGTCAATTTGCGCTGTCTTCCCGGGGCCACCGAGTGGAGCTCGCGCCAGCAGCTCGTCCCTCCCGACCTTACGGGGGTAGCTCCACCAGTCAGCGATGGCGTGCTCCGATAGAGGAAACAAGTCTACGGTCTCTTTCAACATCCATATGTCTACGCTTTTGCTCACGCAGTACGTGAGTCAAATCATTTGCCGCCTCGAGAGGTGGTCGTTCGGACGGCCGAGGCGGTCCGTGTTGGCGCAGTAACTTCCTTCGCCTCTCTGCCCGTGCCGTGCAGCGGTACCGTGTACCTGCCAAAACTGATTTCGGCACCAAAACTGATTACGGCACCGGAAGGCAGCCCGGCGTCCATTCTTAGTCTTTCAATATAATGTGACTACTTCGCCTGCGCAGGTTGGTTGGTCCGGGTTGAACCCCAGACGCTCGCAGGTGCTCCAGTACTCCCATGACGACGCCGGACCTGGCCTGGGGCTGGGGCGCGGTGGACGAGCTTGCTTGAAACAGGAGAGAGCCGAAGCGATCGCACGAAGTATTCCTCCGCAGCCTAGTCACACCAGTCTACGCTGGGAAAGCATAATTTGCCCGCCACCCTATCTCCGCAAACGACGGCCTCCGCCTAATTCGTCTCACAGCCAGCGCACTCACGTTTTGGAAAGGCAAAAATGACGCTGAATCTCTACGTCGGACATGTAGGTGAACGGGTCCAGATGGTCATATTGACGCTTGCTGCCGCTGGATGCGATTACACAGGCTGCTGCTGCCGCCACCATGTTCCCGAGTTCAACTCGAGGGGGGTTTCGCGATGTACGAGTTTGGCCCCAGTTCGCGTGTCAATCAAAACCATACGTCACGCCCCGCGCGAGGCATGTAACTCTTGTGCGCGCGCCCGCCACGATTGGGCCACGCCCAACTTATTTTCCGGCAACAGCGAAGTGGTGCGGAACTGAGAGGCATCAACAATCTTGACCGCCGACAGAAAATACGCACAGCACACTGTCATCGGTGATGCACTGTAGCTGAGAACCACTATCAAAAACAAAGCGGCGACTTTTCCTGGTTCATGCATCTATCTTCTTAGGCTGTGATGGCCCCACAACATGGTTCATTGTCTGCATTGTAGTGACGTAGCGCACAGCAAATAATTATCGGAACGACACTGTAGCTGCTTGCAAGGTGTCGATGCGCCGTGGTGGATGACGATGCTGAGCAGTGCGTAGTGTTTTCCAACGTAAAGGTATCGCAGCTGTTGTTTGAGATGGCTGCTCTGTCATCGGTGGTGTATCGGATCTGCAGTGTCGCAAACACGGTCAGCGCCGAGAAACGCTCGCTTTTTTAAACCCAGTGCGTTGGCATTTCTTCATCACAAGCACGGCACACTAAATAGTTGCAACCCCTTCCTGCGTTCGAAGTTTAATTTCCTAACTGCACACAGGAGCCATCACCCGCCAAAACGCGATTGCTGCGCTGTCGTTACTATATATATCTGCGATCGCTGTTAGCTCAGCAGCAGAGACAATCGGCAAGCACATTGGAGAGAACAACTCTGCGTATACATGCGAACGGAGGCACCTTCACTGGGCAAGCGATGACAAGCGATGAATTGTGTCACTGGGCAGCGCGCTCTTCCTTGCAATGCATCGCGGAGGCTTCGCGCACGCAGATAAACTGGTGCACTTTCACTGTGCTGCGTCACTACGGACCCTAGAATACCGCACAGCCATTTTGCAGTGACAACCGTTGCTCCCGTCGTTTCAGTTGGTAAAGCGGCGGCCTTAATAGCAGCCTCAGTGAAGCACCTGCGCTGAACAACCATGCCGCAGCGCTGCGTGGCCATTCCCCTAATAGTCAGGAAATGGAATGATCACTGTCATGACTGACTTTATCAATGATTAGAGTGCCTCGATGCGCGCGGGCATCAAGGCACCCTATCAAGGATAGCACTGCAGTGCCCCTGGCGACTGCTCACCGTATGAACTCCCTCGTGCGTGCGACGCTCTAAAATGTATCCGCGTGTAAGCTTTCGCCTCACTGTCGCCACTCGCGGCAAAAAAAGTGCAAAATTTAATAATTCGCTCGATCTCTGTTTTTCATCAAACATTTATGGCATTCCAAACGAAAAACAGATACTTCAAGAAATAAAGTGTTCCTTATTTTATTTGTTGTATTTGAACGTAATCGATTGAGGGAAAGTGTAGGCGCAACAATGCACCGCATGTGCCCTGTTCGCATTCGACGGAGGATAGAGAGATAATGCTCGAAAGAGGAGGCACGCCCTTTACTCGCTCTAGAAAGGCGTGGCAAGTGGCTCACGGCAAGTGTGCAGATAGACAGCGGTACAGTCACGGTATTGCTAAATGGTGATAATACGTGGATAACAATACGCGGCGCTGGCGCGTTTTGCTGCGCAGTCTTCTGTGCTTGAAGCACGGAATCACTGTGCCGCGCAGGGTGCGCTCATGTTGTCATACGCGGCTTTATCTCGACATTTCTTTTTGCCTGCTCTTCTTGCACGTTCCTTGCTATCGCCGTTCACTGACTGCCATCGAGCAAACTCGGGTGAAACTTGTACGAACAAGAAACTCGGTGCATCCGGCATAGCACCTCATGTCTGGAGCTCTGTTTCGTGGTTATTATACCACAGGCTGGCCACACCCGCGAGGTAGAACAGAACATGGCGCAGTTTGTCCGCTTCGCCCCACTTGTTATGGGCGCTTACCCTGTCATACGCCGTGAGCCATTCGTCCACGTCAGTGTCGTCTGCTCCAGTGTAGATAGGAGGGTCGCGGTGACGAGGTACCCCGGGACACGCAGTGGGCGCTGGATGGGGCGTTTGCTCGGAGGCGTCTTGGGGCATGGTAGATGGTAGGGTACGGGACCGGAGTTCCAGGATGATTGTCTGAGGTTACCCAGCACAATCCACCAATTCTAAGGGTGTTTATTCGGCAGAGCTTGGAGCAGCGCAGCGTCAACGGTCAGCGCAGTAACAGCTTCCCAGCACGAGAGCCGTTGCTGAGCGAGAGCGATGATGATGATGATGATGATCTCCTCAGCACATGGCTCGTACCCACTCCGGAGGATTGAAAGCGAGAGCGCTTGACCCACTAGCGTTTAGAGCCAGTAGCGCTGTATCCACTAGCGTGTCTCTCTTCTTCACTACGATATATATATATATATATATATATTGAAAAAGCGATGCGTCTGTTAGTGGCGGGGTGACGTCATTCAACGAGTATGCAAATAGTGTGGTAGTTTCCAGGTCGTTGACAGTGAACAATGCTAACGCACTGAAATGCGGTGCCACCCTCTCTACAACACACAGTGCGTCCAAGGTTTGCTTGAGCAGCATACGTCGCTTTTTTAAGCTATTTGCTAACTCCTGCGGTCTTCTTCAATGCCTGCCGTATTGCGAACTCAGGTGAAACGCTGCTCCGTTCCTAAATCGAGGCTTCCTGGATAGTTTCCTGGCACTGTTATTGCAGCCACATATATTGGAAACCACATCAGTTACCTGTTTCAGTGCAAGTGACGTAGTATGCAGAGAGATGTAACTTATTATAGCTCATTACATAATATGTAATGCATAATAATGTAACGTATGTTGCGTTATATAATGTATTACATAATATGTAAGATGTAATACATTGCATAACGTAGCTTACGTTAGGACAATTGTTTTAAATAGTGGTAGAATAATAAGTGGTGTTTTTATAGGATCGAGAGCCATTGCTTTACGTCACTATTATGATGATTACATAAAACATTACTAAGAATGTAATAACCAAAGAACATGAGATCATTGCACAACCAGCGTGAACAACACCAAGATTCTACAGGAACTACCAGATGGGGCTACGGTCAGTTACATGCAAAGTACTAGGCACAGGCAGAGTGTAAGGTTAGTGGAATAGCGATTCCGCGAAAAAGTCTAATATCAGCTCCCTTTTAGATTGTAGTAATTTAAACAGTACAATACTATGTTGGTCACATACACTAGTGCACATAGAACATTTGAAGTGCAAGTTGCGTGTTCAGCCTCAGAAATTGCACTGCTTTTTTCAGATCCCAGTTTAGCGAATATTTTGACCTTGAGTGCATTTCATGATTACTACAAAGTGCCATAATTAAAGCTGACATATTTCGGCCTTATATTATTATAAAGAAATTGGGAAATATAATTTTTCATGAGGAGACCAATTATGTTTTGGTTTCAATTCAACAGGAAGTCATACGCGTAGTGAAGCAGCATATCTGTATATCTGGGCGCATGCTTAAATTTAAAAAAAGACTTAATCAAGAACCCCCCAAGACACCTGAGAATGAAGGGGAAGCGCAATTAGGCTACAATAAAACAGGGCACTTTGGGGCTCAAGTAAGCATATGGTGGTCCGAGTAATTCAGAAAGCACTTATGGTACATGCACTGTACATTCGCGAACTTGATTTTGTACCTACAAGCAGAGATCTTACCTGTTGCAAGTTAACAAGTAACATTCGGACGATTGGTATTGAGGAAATGACAAACGAACTAGAGCGAACTTGCGTTGGGCCTCTTTTGAATTAACAGGATCACAGAGCAAACATAGTTTTGAGCGACACCCAAGAAAATGAATGAGAGGAAATGGGCAGGTAAAGTGCACAAATATATCTACGTCGAAAGCTTGGACAGGTAGTGCAGGAAAAGATCAAGGAAGTAAGCTACCAAGTACAGGGGCAATCGCAAGTGAAAATAGACAACCTGCTGTTATCAAAAAGCAAGTAATGAAAGCAGAGACATTAAATTGGATGTAAGGGATTGAACATAACAATCCATGAAGATTTAAAAACACTGCAACTAAGAAATTAGAAACTGCCATGCTCGAGCTGGCTGCTTTAACATCCACCTTCTGAACGTTACGCGGCTCAGAGGTGATGGCAGCGTTAACAGGTGAGTGGTAGAGATAAGCAACAGAGGCTTAGATTACTGTTGTGAAAAAAAAAAACCAGGGAAGAGAGGGCCGGCGTTTTCGCAGGCATAGCTAATCTTACAAGACAGAACGGTTATGGGCACCGTTCACTGTTCACATGGCGCTACGACTTTTCATGTTTCGCCCCAGTATTGCCGATGCCGGCCGCTAGAGAGGCGATGAAAATGATACGCCATTCCGAACGACAACGGCTTCCTTATCGTCGCTCGTTTGATAGGTATGTCCTGCGCTTTGACAATATCAAGCTCACAATTGTTCCCGCTGCTCATAGCGATTGCGAGCGCGTGCTATCATATGCAGAGCATGCGCACTTTGATGTTTTCACAACTCCGACTGTCTTCTCTCGTGATAAGCGATCGAAAGTACCACGGCGAATGTATACAGCGTCTCTCTAGTTTTGCTGGTTTTGACACTGGCCGTCCCAAAGCTTCACTTGTAGTGGCGCATAGATCGCGCGTAAACTGCAATGCACGGTGCCTATAGGCAATGTTTTAGACAGCAATAAATATTCTTAGTATGGTCAAACCAGATGATATCAAGCAGGCTAGCTGACTCTTTGTAGCCACCTTGTTTCAAAGCGGATGCTATTAGAAATCAGAAACTTAATTATAATCATCATCATCATCGTCATCATCAATTCCAGTCCCTCCTCGTATCAAAGCAGATCATATTAAAGTGTGGAAGCTGCCCTAAAATACGAGAAAAGTGCCATTTTTATATCGAGTGTTTTTTTCATAGGTTTTTTATTTCGCTGTAGGCACACAAAGAGTTCCAAATAACGAGAGTACCGCCAACTTTATATTCCTTGATTAGTGCAACATCCATACAGACGATAATAATTATGGCCTTTTTTTCCAAGACTGGTGACAAAATATTCTGGATTTTGGAGATTTGTAACGCAACACCATTTTTATTGGCTAAATTGTCCCATAATAGGGCTCATAAATTATTACAGGGACAGGCTCTGCAAACAGCTCATAATGACGGCATGCAGTGCTATTTAGGAATACAAATGCAGCTGGCAGGAATGCAATGTCCGCAGCTCACTTGAACGTAAAAAAATGAGAGTTAACGTTCAAATATCACCTCTCTTTAATAAAGCAGGCGCAGCGATGCTTTGATGAACACATCACAATTGTTCGTTTTTTTCAAAGGGCTTCGACGACTCCCTGAACGAATTTCCTCTCATTTTCGTCTAGGAACCTACGGCCCCGACATGTGCAGAGCTGTGCTCCCTTTTGAATTAGGGCACCACCTACACGCTCCAACTCTTCAGCCAGGTCATGACGGAAATCCTTGTAAGTCTTGTCGTCTTCGAAGGCGTATGCGCCGAGCTTCTGCTCAAGGAACTTCTTCACGATGTCAGCTGCTTTGGAGGTGACCACGCCCTTCACACCTTTCTCAATGCCCTTTCCGACTTTCTTCACTGCGTTCTTTGCCTTCTTCCAGAGCTTCTTAATGAAATACTCTTCACCCTGCAAGACACATCAAATAATAAACAAAGGACCATGTATGTATTTCGGAATCACCGCATCTCCTCGCCCAAACATAAACAATCCGCACTTTGCGTCTCACGAATTCTGCATAAATTCCCAAGGAAACGACTTGCGGCTTCGCAAGTATTCCTCAAGAACCTTAATTTAGACGTCCTTTTCCAGGGACTTCTATCCAGTTCTTTTGCACACTTGTCTCGCGTTAAGCTACTTGCACACACTGCGTGACTGTGGTGCTTGCAGGAAGTGACAGTTGAACATTCCACCCAACAGAGTCGATTTCTCAATTCATGTTGGGTCAGCTATGCAGCATTTATTTTGTATAGTATCCGAAACCTCAAGTGTATGTGGTTGCTCGCTCACTGGTCATGGCTACGCAATGTCTTCATTTATTGAACGATTAGGCTCAATGACAGCTGAATAGCCAGCAGATATCACAGTGGCGAAATGAGCCTGGTAGTGACCAAACAACTGTCTATAAGGACGCGCGAACGTTATATCCTGACTTCACTTATAGCGCAGATCTTCATGCGAGTTTTACTTTGATATCCGTAGAAGGTATTTAGCGTGCTCAGAAATCATTGCAATTTGTGTAGCTGTCTTTTAAAAAAGTCTTTTTACAAGGTTACTTATTAAGTTTTGCCCCGCATCCGGCATTCTACACATATGCAATACTGCCATTTATTTTATGGTTTTCATATGCTTCTGAGGAAAGCTGAAGCGCTTCAACTACGTGCATCAAGTGAGCGCATTTCATTATTTCCGCAATGCTTAGGTGTATGCATCGGCGAGAAAGCCGCTAAAGCGTATAATGTACTGATGAGTTGCAGACCCTTCGCTATAACTTCTCATGGCAATGAGTGGAAGGCAATATTCCAAGGTGCAATGATAAACAAAGTTATGCTACTGTTATCTCAGCCATAAAACAAAATATAAATTTATAACCAAAATAAAATATAATGTGACGGGATTGTGCTTAGGCGACAAAAATAAAATGCTCTCTACTAAGGCGCTGCCCTTGACTTAGGGAACGTAATACGAAATGCTGTTTTCGTTAGCATTTCTTGTGCTTTCTCCATTGGCTTGTCAAAGCCGCATCCTCGTGCTATCACCAGGATTGGGCAGCAGTGAGAAAAATAATGGAAAATGAGTACTTAAAAAAACAAAGATCAGCTTGAAGATATGACCCTAGATATTGACTCTGTAGCGAGAATTTTTGCTCGAAATTCAATAATGAAACAGTCGACCCGGGGTGTCTGATCAATTAAACAAAGAACCACGGTCCTTTATCAGTAAAGAAATATCCGCCTGATTGACCTTATGGTGGATAAGTATATCCGTCTGATCAGAAACGCATCATTGCCAGTGCTGCGTTCGGTTCCCCCCTTCAAACCCATTTTTGAAGCACTTAACATAATACCCATAACAGAATTGTACAATAATGTGCTGCTTAAAAGATACAAATTTAGCATTAAGCAAAATGCCTTTCTTGTTAGCTATCGAATTTAAAACATAAAACGTACACATACGATTCCCGAGCCACTGATGATTCATTTATACCAAAAACACGTACGAATTATGGTCGACAAATGATTTCTTATCGACTACCCTCTCTACTAAATTCATGCAATGCCCTTTAATAGAGTGATTTTTGTTTTTGTTTGCTTTCGCGTGTAAATCAACCTTTGAGAGCAAGTTGTAAGATGCTTTTTTTCTTTTTTTTAGTTTTTTTGAGTTCTTTGTTGTTGCTGCAATAATGGCCACTTTATAGTTACTATCTATGCTCGTATAAGCCAAGTTTTTTGTAGGGGGCGTAGACCCTCGTCAAGCCTGTGAAAGGCTTTTTGTCTAAGTCCCCATCATCATCTTAATGATGTAAACAAAGTGTCTGTCTGTCTGTCTGTCTGTCTGTCTGTCTGTCTGTCTGTCTGTCTGTCTGTGTCTGTCTGTCTGTCTGTCTGTCTGTCTGTCTGTCTGTCTGTCTGTCTGTCTGTCTGTCTGTCTGTCTGTCTGTCTGTCTGTCTGTCTGTCTGTCAAATAACCACTGTGCTTTATCAGTATAGATATCTCCGCCAGCCCACAGACCATCACTGCGACAACGTCTTGCACTCAAAAGTGACACACCACGGCGATCACCTTTACCTCGAATGAGGCCTATATAACACGATGCTGTCTTCAACTAAATGGGAATAAAAAGGGAAAACCAGCAATAGAAAGATAAGCCTGATAAGATAAGCCTATGATCAGTTCTGTAGGCTTTCTGCGCGCAAATGTTGAGTTCCGTATCTGCTGTGGTAAATCACGGATAACCATAAAGATCTAAAACATATGACACCCATTATGGCAAGATCCCACTGACTCGGTAGAGGAAGAGTGATTGCGGAAAGGCGGTTGGAAAAATATGAACACGAGAAGCAAAAAACGGAAAGACACAAACACCCTTCAAAGGACCTTCTTCTACTTGTGTATCTCTATATGGTGGGCTTGTCATTCCGCAACATAAGTTCCTACCGACTTGCTCAACTCACATTTCTTTCGCTGTAAGCGTGATTGCACTGACCCCAACTTAAAGACAAAAGAAAAATGTTTCCAGCATAATGCCTCAGTTTACCTCATGTTCGGCTTGCTCTGACGGCTGCACGGTGTCCCGCAGTCCTTGAGAAATGGCTCGCAGCACTTCACCCACTTGGATAGCTTGCAAGCCCACACTACGCGACTCCTGGTCAATTACGACGTCCAATGCTGGCTCATTCTTCTCCAGCTCGGAAGACGAAGCTGCGCGCGGAAGTGCATACAATGATATCCAACTCATGTTTTTCTTTTTATCAGCATTACTCTTTGCCCACATGATGGTGCCTATAGTATTATTGCAAGCTAAAATGCAGCGCGATTCTTTCTGGCGTGAGTCAAGTATTGAACTTCTCTGGCTATGGCGCCGAATTTACGAGGCTTTGGGTTCGTAAGTGCCATTTTCTAGTGGTCGGCCGCCTTAGTTCATAATGTCTACAGCAAAAAGTATTGCTTGTGATTTGCTCTGACGAAGAATTTAGCGTAACATCTACTCGCGAAAATGGACTCTGAAAAAGAGTTTAGGCAGCCAATAATACAAATTACTTTCGAGCCGCCTACCGTATTTTCAGTATCCGACAACGAGTACCCTTCATCTATTGCACTTGATTTTGTATAATCTCCAAAGCCCCTGCAGAATATAAGTTACACAAGTACATATTGAAGTTTCCAGGAGGCGACAGATTCGTAGGACATTTCATTGAAGTAGTATTAATATTTATAAAACTTAAACCTGAATTATCTAAACTACGAAGGAAAATGGCACGCACGTTATCACGAGGCTGCATGCCCAAACTTTTTTTAACGTGCAGACAATTACAATAAGCGTATACTGTGTATTTCGGATCACAGGAGGTTAAGCACACCAAAGCCACTGGAAAAATGTTTCTCATAACTCCCCAATATAATATTGTGCAGGCAGCTCACCAGAGATAGCGGCGCATCCAATGAGGCACAACGCGATTATTATTTGCTTCATGGTGTCTGCAAAAAAAGAAGGAGAAGCACTGTTTTACACACTACTACTCCGAGAGATACAGCGAGTTACGCCACCGCGCACTATTTCCAGAAGCTCGGGTTGTATGAAATTATTTGCGTTTAACCAGCTTTTCTATATATCTTACCCATTGATTTCTTTAATAGTTTCCCGCGTATAATAATTAAGCGGCCGTAATAAAGAACGGAGGACTTTGAGATTTAAAGATGAGATAAAACATCGCGGCTCTCTACCAGGTAAAATTAAAAATGAAATCATGGGGTTTTACGTGCCAAAACCACGATGTGATTATGAGGCACGCCGTAGTGGGGCACTCTGGAAATTTGGACCACCTGGCGGTTTTTTAACGTGCACCTAAATCTAAGTACACGGGTGTTTTGGCATTTCGCCCCCATTGAAATGCGGCCGCCGTGGCCGAGATTCAATCCCGCAACCTCGTGCTCAGCAGCCCAACACCATAGCCATGGAGCCACCACGGCGGGTTCTCTACCAGGTACGCATATGGTTAGTTATTAAAAATTAAGTGCTTAAGATATGCAAACTCAATAAAATATTGTCTTGGAAAAGCGCTGGTTAAAGTGATTATGTCACTTTTCTTATCGAGCTGTTTTCTTAGCAAGAGAGAGAGAATGAACTTGAATGAGAAGGATCGCTCAGTGCCTTAAGCAGGTATGAGGGGTCAATGGTGAGGACCATAAAATAAACAAACATTTATTTAGAAAAACATTGCTTACCGTGCCTTGTAGGTCTTTCGGATTGGACAGTAGGCCTATACGCCACAGGCTCGTGCTCTGGCTCTCTTTGTAAGGGTCCTATATACCTACGCAGCCATTGCCACTATCTAGGTGGTATTAAGGAAAGGCAAAATAAACGATGATAACAGAAACAATGGGTTTGCCAATAACCTGTGTTTTCCGAGTCGTGATTGTTCACGGCTCGTATCAATTGTGCTTTTATCTATCGAAAAAAGAAACACATGCGGAATAGGGTTTTTTATCTCTATTCAGATGGGAAATCCCATTTACGCAGACTTTTTGCATGTTAAGCGCCTGTTCCAGGCATGCAATATTTTTCCGATGTGTACAATTCCAGAATGACAGTATGTTCGTGATATACTGATACCTTTTAACCTATTGAGATACACTCGACGTTGGGGTATACCCACCGGCCTTCTTTATTTCCCTATATTTTTGAGACAAGGACGTTGGTGATAAAGAGCCGTAATAGTAAACCATAATATCTCAAAAACTGCCGTGAAGATAAAGTGTCGTGTAGGTAAACAATTAAAAAAGGAACTGCATATTTCAGCGACTTTGCGGAATCACAGCCAGATTTCCAGCAATGCTACTTTTTTCGAGCAGGTAAATGAAGACTTTTAGTTCCCTGTAATAAAGAGTACATAATTAAGAAGACGAACAGGGAGCAAGCAGTAGTGGGGTGCTATCATCGATGTAGGGCGCGAGCGCGGATCGCGAGCTGTTGGCGCCGAGACCGTTGTTCTCCTGTTACTATGCTTTTTTTTTCTTTCTTGCTCTTGCCGGCCGCTGGCTGTCAATACATTCCTTTATCAAAGTGGTGGAGGTGCGGGATCCCCTTTAAACCTGGAGCTCCGAAGCCGGTCGTTGCTCACCGCCTTCCCAACAATGCGTGATGACGCCACCCAGCAAGGCGCAGCCCCATCTCCGTCGGTCATCAGTGTCAAGCGTGCTGCGCCAGCGCGATACCGCTTTCTTTAGCGGCACCGATGACCATGACGTAGAAGATAGGCTCGTCGTCGATTGAAAGGGTGAGCGACGCTACGAAACTACGCAACGTCCTGCTTTACCTAACAGACGTCGCAAACCTCTATTTTCGTAACTATGAATCTGACTTCGCCACTCGAACTACTTTCACGACGAGCTTCGCGGAAGTGTTCGGTCGCCCGCAGTGCGCAAGCTTCGCGCTGAGCAGCGTCGACGCAGGCGTGCTCAGCAGCAGGGCGAGAACTTCACGAGCTATATCGAAGACGTCGTTGACTTGTGTAAGCGCGTGAACCCTTCCATGATTGAGCAAGAGAGGATCAAGCACATCATGAAAGGCATAGACGACGGCGCCTTTCAGATGTTTCTGGCTAAGGACCCGCGCACTGTGTCTGAACTCATTACCCTGTGCCAGAGCTTCGACGAACTACGCAAGCAACGCGTCTTAGCTCGGCGGCAGACGTCAATAGACATAAGCGTATCTACTGAGGTGGGCAGGGCGATGGGAGGGCACTCCACCCACCCGCCCCTGTCAAAAACAGAGGGGCCAAGTATGAGATTTGCAGCCCCCCCCCCCCCCACACACACACACACGCTTTTGAAATTGGGCGCTTTCGGCTACACGCTGGAAAATCCGACAAAACAACACCTAAGGCGCAGTATTGCTTTTCTTACTTCATTAGCCACGTAAGTAGTGTTTTTTTTCTTTATTACCTATCCCCTTGATTGGGCAGCGAGGATTTTGTTCGTGCCTCACCGCGAAGAGCTGTAGCGCATGTTGAACGTGGTGCGCCATACAAGCTGGCACTGCGGAGATGGCACGCGCTGTGCAGTTCCCGCCATAGCAAATATCACGTTGCGCTTCTTGCATCATGCCCAGTTTTTTGGCACCATTTAACCATATATGGAAACACAGAAATCGCTTGCTATATTTAACCTTAGGGCGAGGGAAGGCACGCGGATAAAGTATTATAATCAGTCGAGCCCTACCATCGGCGTGCCTTACTGCATGATATTGCTGTATTATCGAAGACCAGAATTATTATATCTATACTAGTATGCAGGGTGTTCTCTTTTGTTTTGACAATGGAGATTTTTTTATTAAACGCCTATAAGCTCAGCGAACGTGGCGTTCCTGCATAGAATTTCCTAGGTGAGGTGGACACATTTTGCCGCTAATAACGTGAGCTTCGGAAGACCAGTTAACCAGAAAATATGAACTTTTTATTGGTGCCTTTGGGCCAGTTGTTTAAATGAGGAGTTTGCAAGGCAGTCACATTTTAAGTGCACCCTCGTTTTTTTAAAGAACTTGAAAATCGCACCTAATTCGAGATATTCATAATCGAATTTCAACTATTATTCCAGGCAATATCGATAGCGAACGCCTTGGGATTGCAGAAAAGGCGCCCCCGCTATCATATCGTACGAGAACGCCACGTGCCGACAAGCGCGAGGAAGTTTCAAAGTGAATGCTTGTGCCAGTCGCGGCAGCTACTGATATGGCAGGCTTTGCATGACAAGCACGTGCAGCTCTGTCTTTGGTCAGGATTTGCAGTGGCATGCAATCATTCAAACTTCGCCCCACAGTTTACGGGGCGTTGGCGTCTGGAGCGCTGCGGGACTTGCTCAGTCTCAATATTGCCTCGATTGAACTATGGAATTTGATGATGAATATCTCGAATTAGGTGCGATTTTCAACATCTTAAATAATGAGTGTGCACTGCCTCAAGATTTGCCATTTAGACAATGATGTGCCCTCCGGCACATAATTATATCATTTTAAAGTTATCTTCTGAAACTCATTATTTTGGCGAAGCTCGTTTCGTTGACATAATTCGTTGACATAATTATATCATTTTAAAGTTATCTTCTGAAACTCATATATTTTTGCGAAGCTGTTCCCCTCGGCGAGTAGCTCGTTTGCAAAAACGGCATGTTCGCTGCTCTCATTAGTTTTTTATAGAAAATTGGTGTTGCCTGAAAAAAAAAACACCCTGTATTTCCAGGGAATGTTGAGTTCAATTGTGTGATGACCACTTATCCTAGATATGTAGGTGAAAACAACCTTCAGGAATGTCTACAGGGGGGCGAGTTGGTGACCAATGATTTTGGCAGCGTTTGTCCAGTGTGGCCTTTCTAAGCTTTTGTGGCATGTTTTTGTTTTGCGTTTCATGGTACAGAAGAAAATTACGTCCTAGAATGTGCAGTACCATACAATACCATTAGAACACTGTCTCGAACTTCTTCTATCAGCAAGTTTGAACAGTGTAGTTTACTTATGTATTTGAAAATAATAAAAAATGTCATCAGGTATTTTCGTGTGATTGCTTTAACACCAGTGAGGCTTCATGACGGTATTTACTAAATACCTGCCTTTTCCCAAAGTTTATGCGTTATACGAGTACAAGGCATTCAGTTGATTTTCCCGGTTTCCTCTGTAAACTATGCGAGGCATGGTGTTTATATTTAATTTGAAATAGGAACCGTGTTCTGAGCGATAAGAAATAAATGTTTATTTTGTGTGGGTTCACTGCAGCCTAACTTACCCAAGCGTTTCTGGGTGTCATGCTATCTTTATTCAAAATGCTTCCCAGGCTACTAAATCAACTTAACGAGGTCGGAACGTCCAATTCCTTGAAAATAGGGAGAATGTTTAGTAAAATGCCGTAGCGGAGCTTTCAGGTACGTGGTGTAAATGTAGCGTTGTAAATAATTACTGTAACCTCCTTTTTTCCTCCCTACTTTGTTCGTCATACAAGGCTCAAAGTTTGTTTCTCCGGTGTCTTTGGTGAACTAAACAGCGCACCTGGTTTATATTCGAGGAAAATTACGGGCACGGTACGGATAATGTGTAAGCAGCGTTCGATATAGGTGGTTAAAATAAGCATTTTTACAGTAGAATACGTATACAAGTGTTCCGGAGCGTTGTTAGTGTGTTTTACGCGCGGCGAAAAACTTATACCACTGCCCTAGCATAATAGCAAATACAACCGCGCTCGAATTTTGAAATGTGTGCGATGGTCGATGCGTGTTCATCAAATACAGCTGTTGGAAAAAAAATCTTAAGCAAGCTTCCGAAAGTGTTAGGATGCCCTTATCAGTTATGTTTACCAAATTTTCAAGAGAAGTCTGCGATTCACACACTTTATATTTATAAGGAATAGGCGCAGCTTAGGTGGCATGTGTTGCGAAGTTTTAATGCTTGTGGACTTAATTCGAAGCGTTGCGAATAAGTATTTAACCCTCGTTTTCAGAGGGGGGGGGGGGGGCGAGGTTAATGCGTGGTATTTCAATTTGGTTCGCCTAGTGCTCTCAGTGATCTAGACGAGGCAGGTTCTTTATGTTTGGTGCACATGAGGGCTAGGTAATGGGTTATGTGTATGCAAAGTTCTTAATTGATGGGCAATTGAGGCGGTGGTAATAAATCACGTAAGTGTTGCTCTAGAGCGTTGTGAGTGTGTCTAACGAACGGCGCAGAATCTTACCCGTTGCCAGGCAGAACTACAAATGCTGCCAAGATAAGAATTTACGAAAATGGGTGGAACGCTGTGAAAATCTCTGTGCCAAGGTAAATGAGTTGCATCAAACATATTGATACGGAATAGCCGCCATAGTGTGGCTGCACTGAGGAGAAGGAAGACGACGGGTTGCCACTCGATAAAGCGTCGCCATTTTGGCCTTCGTTAGCTTCCCTGTGAATGAATTGTAAATAGCCTTGGGCATCAGCTACACCTAACGTTATTTGGTGGAGGCGGACGTTCTCTGGACCCGTCATGGAGCTTCGCAGCTAGACGTAACAATGTGTTCTGTAAAAAAAATGTCTTATTCAAGTTTTAGAACGTGCGACATGGCCGCTATCAGCTATACTTCCCATTGTCCGACATAGCTGTATGCTAGAACATGTTCATATTTTGTGGAAATGGAAGGGTTGGTCATAGTAAGTGCCATGTCTGACAAAATATTTACGTTCCTGTTCCAGTTAGATGCGTTGCAAATATTTAATGCACCGTTGGTTTCACAGCGAAAGCTGTATATGGCTAGGCGAAACGAGAAACCGTTGGTCCCATGTTTCTCTAAACGTCTCCATTGGCTGCGCTGTCAGTTAGGTCGTTCTCTACGTCGCACCCAAGCGCGCGCGCCATTAGAAGCGCCGTTAGTGACGTCGTTGTCTGCGTCGTACCTGTTCTGCCCACAACGCCGGCTCCTCGGCTCGCCGTCGTCGCATGCGTTCGATATTTCGAGTTAGCTAGGCGTTGTGGTTAGCAGCGTCCACCCGCCATTGGCGCTTGCGTTCCACTTCGCGATTTCAACGTGCACGTTTCGTCGCAGCCGAAGCGCCACACGAGAAACTCTCGCCGCATGCGGGCGTTGGCCCCGGCGAACGCGTTCCCGCCATTGCCACGCTAACGCTGCTCTGCCCGGAACGCCTCTTCCTCGGCTCGCCGTTGTCGCATGCGTTCGATATTTGCAGTTAGCTCGGCGTCATGGTTAGGAGCATCCGCCCCCCATTGGCGCTTGCGTTCCACTAGAAACACAAACATGTAACCAATAATTGAGAAACGCTTCAATACAGCGTCGGGATTAACCGACTGCTAAACACCGGGGTCGCACGTTTCAGCTTCGCTCGTTAACCATCTGTAGGAAGTGCTTGGGCGTTTTATTTTTCTATTTTATGCGCCATAGGACGTTCATATTTGGTTGCTGCGAGATCCTCGGTGAACTAATCAATGCAGCTTGGTTATATTTAGAGAAAATAAGAGGTGCGTCATGGGGAATGTTTAGGCTACGTTCAAAGTGAGGGGACTAATTACGACATTTGCCTGCAGTATATTGCACATGCAAGCAGTATGAAGCCTTATCAATGTCTTTTGCGCACAAATCAGAATTTATCACAATGCTCCGGGAGAAATGGAAACTAAACCAAGATCAAATCTATCAAATCTAGCAAAATAAATCTGTGACTTAGGTATCTTTTGCGGCACTCGCACCTCGGCGTTGGTGTTATTTAGGTTAACCTTGTGTGTGTATGTTTTGAAAGAACGACACAGACACAGAGAACCATCGTCTGTAGGTACTCTTCTTGTGGGTAGGCTGTGCTTGGCCCGGTGGCTTCCTCGTCGACCACCTCCATGGCGAACGCAACGCACGAACCGCAACGCACGAAAGCGAGCGAACGTGTTTCCCCTGGCACGGTGTGCGGGCGAGGAGCGAAGGATGGCGAGGAGCGCACGCCACGTGGCGAGGCGTAGCCCCCTAGCGAGCGGCACAGAAAGCACACCTTACGCGCCCTCTCCGGTCCTGACGTGAGAGCATGTAACGAGTGCGTGCGCGCAGCTGTTACGAGTCAGCGAGCGAGCAGGTGCGCGCCGAGAGAGGAGAAGCGAGAGCGGAGGGAGTGACGTCACATCCGCTCTGCTAGGCAGATGTTCAGTCTATGCGAGGCAACTGTTTTCTATTAATTAGTCGGTTAAATATCATGCCACCTTCTTGTGACGTCACACACATTTCTAGCGCGAAATCCATTTCTAGCGCTTTTAGTTCCGGGTGTCCAGGAATTTCGCCAAAGTCGTGCTCACGTGGTGGGTCTCTTAATTCTGCGATTCTGTGCTATGGTGTGCGGTAAGCAGTGATTTCTAATAGTTTCTGATTATTACAGACCTTTCAGTAACTCAACTTGTAACTAAACTTATGCTGTGATATCATATCTCTAATGAAGCCCATGAATTTTGTACTGCACTTTTTTCTATTTTTTCTGATTTATTTGAACTTAGTCCCCGGTCGTCTCAGGAGGTGAACCGGAAGTTCTGCGCAAGACAGAAGAGTGTCAATCGATCCACGTGCCACTAATAGTAGGGGGAAGCTATGGTTAATGTTCTGGCGAAATGAAATGTACGTGTGTTGATGAATTATTGACTTTTAAGAATTCGTAAAATAAGTGCTGGAAAGCGTCACATGCGGGCAAGGTTTTAACGGAACCGTCATATGCGGGCATTCTACAAGGACGGAAACATCTGCTGATGTTTTTTTTTTCCTTTTGAATATTGCAAGTCTTAATGTTTATTATACTATGTCGCGTATAACCTCGACAATACTTCAACTTAACTAGCGACAAAATTGTGCTGTAGACTTATACATCAAGTAGTATTCTTTATTTAATTAATGAAATTATAGCAAATGAATATTTTTACATGCACTGTACTGCTGCTACTGTGCGGGGCCAGGGACTTCGGTGAGGCACTTATTGCCTTTTGTCACTGTACGATCTTGAGAGTTGATATAATTTCAGAGGAATATGTTGAAATCATTCCTTTTCATCATGGTTCACCAATTGCGTTAGACTGATAATCACATCTATGTCTAGTAACTACATAATTAACTGACAAAGGTAATATCAAGCCCTTTCTCTTAATCCAATAGGGATTAGCAAGATATATATACATATTTATTTAATTATTTATTTATTTATTTATTTAATTATATAGATATATATGTGTGTAGAGATAGAGAGAGGGTGTCGGACGGTTTGGGGTTTCCCCCCACTCGAGAAATAGT
Organism: Dermacentor silvarum; assembly: GCF_013339745.2. NCBI lineage: Eukaryota > Metazoa > Arthropoda > Arachnida > Ixodida > Ixodidae > Dermacentor > Dermacentor silvarum. Next base: position 109,280,881 of record NC_051155.1, read on the forward strand.
TGGTATGCTATACTGTCAACAGATGATTTCCCCGCCGTGTAGTTTTTCGGCGACCACACTGATCTGTCACAGAAAAAGGAGCTTGTGCGTTAAGAAGTTTCTCGGCAGGTTTCGCTTTTCCCAGCCACGCAAGTGTCTACGCACTATCTTATTCCAACCATCCGACAGGTGATACAGAAGCAGGTCACCGAGGCATTGCCGTCTGCCTCTCAGCCGACTGCTGTCACCACGCCGCTATCATATGCGGTGCCATCTACCTCTCCGCCGACTCCGGTCGCCTCGCCTATGACGTATGTGAATGCCGTCATGAAGCCACGTCCTCTGCCAGTATTAACCCCTCAACCTCCAATTCGACCGCCAGCGACGCCGCTTTTCAGGGCAGAGCCACCGTACGCAAATCCTAGGCGCACTGCAGACAACCAAACGATCTGCTACGCTTGCGGAATTCCGTGTAATGTTGCGCACTTCTGTCGCCGGTGCTTCGCGGCAACCACAAGTGCACCTGGATATGCTGATTAGTCCATCCAAACTCCCTATCGCACTCAGCCAGAACAAGAACCTGAAACATACGCCCGTGAACCCCGGCCCACTTCTGATGTCCAACCTTTCTTTTCTTGTCGCTCACGCTCACCATGCCACCATTCTCTTTGACTTATGAGTCACCGGTCCACTGCTCCTGAGGCTGAAAACTGACTAGTGCAGCTTCTGAGGCACAAGCCGCGCCGTCGTCCACCGGTCTAAGTGCTCGCTTATCCCCTGCAAATGTTATCAAAGTGTTTGTTGAAGGTGTACGAACTCTTGTGCTTGTGGACACTGGCGCCGCTATTTCTTTATTGAGCCATAATTTTTGCCGCTCCATCCGTAAAGTGACGACGCCACCTTCACGGTTTTCTCTTCGTACTGCGACCGCGCAATATATTTAACGCCGTTGCAGCATGTACGGCCCGGGTGCTCATACAAGACGTGATCTACAGCATTGAGTTTCATGTGCTGGCTTCGTGTTCCCATGACTTGATCCACGGGTGGGATTTTTTGTCCCGTAATCACGCCGTTATCGACTGCACTCGTGCTCAGGTAGAACTCTCTGTGTTTCTTGAGACGCCTTTCTTCCATGTGGCTGGTCCTGGGGATAGAAAGCTTGTCACCGCCGATACTAACCTGCCACCTCAGAGTGCCGTCATTGTTCCCGTTTCCTGTGCCGCGCCCTTTCCGTTGCCATCGTTCTGTTCACGCCATCTGACCTGTTTCGTCGCCGCCAGAATACGTCACTGCCATTTGCTATCCTCCATTTCATCAGGATAATCCCGGACTACTTGTCTGCAACCCCAACTCAGGCCCTCTGATCTCGTACCGTAATGAAAGGCTTGGCCACGTTCAGCCTGTATACACGCTCATTTTATCGTACCCGTTGGTCCTTCCGAGCCTGAGACAAAACATCAGCTGAACGCCCTGACTCCTCACCTTGCACCCGACACCGTGCTCTCGGATTCTTTTCACCGTTCCATCGACAGCCACCTCACTCCGGCTGAACGGACGCAGCTTCTTGCCCTTCTACACGAGTTCCGCACTTCGTTTGGCTTACCACAAGCGCCACTAGGCTCAACTAATGCGATTGCCTACAAGATGCCCATTTTCTTTCTTCCCTCGACTGACGATCGGCAACTTGGCAAGTTCTTATGGCGGAATGTGATCGTCCAAAGAGGGCGTTCGTTACACCGAATGACCTGCATGGGTTTACAGTTATGCATTCACACATTGCAATGCGCCACCAACAGTTGAGCGGATGACGGACGGCATTTTACGCGGTCTGAAATGGAAGATACGTCGCTGCTATCTTAATGACGTCGTCGTGTTGTTCCCTGATTTCGCAACACATGTCGCCCGCTCACGCACAATTATCAGCTGCCTTACAAATGCACACCTTTAAATCAATCTGAAGAAATATCACTGTGGAGCTCGCCGGCTTACCATTCTTGGCCACGTCGAATCCAAGGGTGGAATTCTCCTTGACCTGGACAAACTGCGTGCTGTTGCCGAGTTTTTGAAGCCTTCTACCATCAAAGAACTTAAAAGTTTTCTGGGCTTGTCCTCCTATTTTCGTCGCCTCGGAATTTCACCTCAATCCTAGCACCGCTTACTAAGCTTCTCGCCGATCCCAGTGACATGTCTCTTTACACCGCCCAGTGACGACGCCTTTTCGATAGTGCGTCGCCTATATGCTTCGCCACCCGGGATACACTATTATGACCCTGCTGCGCGAACTGAAATGCAAACAGAAGCCAGTGGTGTCAGTCTATGAGCAGTTCTCGCGCAACGCAAGCCCGGCTTTTCTGAGTATGCTGTGGTCTATGCAAGCCGCGCCCTCACCAAGGCGGAAGCGAATGATTCAGTCACTGAAAATGAGTTCCTGACAATTGTATGGGCATGAGGAAAATTTTTCCTGTATTTGCATGGCAGGCTTTTCGATGTTGTAGCAGGCCATCACGCACTCTGCTGGCTGGCTTCCCTATAGAATCTCTCTTGGAGCCTCGGTTGTTGGGCTCTTCGTATACAAGAATTTGACGTTCGCGTCGCTGACTGTTCCAGGCGCAAGCGCTCTCACGCGGATGCGCTCTCTCGGTTGCCCGTGAAATCCGACGAAGTTCCACCTTAAGCGTTCAAATTTTCCCTGTACCCTCTCAAGACATCGCAGACATGCCGTCGGAACAGCGCAAGGACCCCTGGCTCGCAACCCTCTTGAAAGTTCTCTGCGCCTCTTCACCCACTATACAACCCCGTGCCCTTCGCCGCCAAGCCATGCATTTCGCAATACGTGATGCACTTTTATACCACCGCAACTACCAGGGGGACGAACGTAAATGGCTGCTTGTCACATCCAAGCACTTGCGATTCGATGTGTGTGCATACTTTCATGCTGACGAACTACATGGCCATGCTGGCCGGCGGAAACGTCCCATATTGGTGTGGGATGTACCCACTTGTACGTAAATATATTCAGTCCTGTCCCGCATGTCAAAAACGCAAGACGTTTCACCGTACACTCGGTCAGCTGCAGCCGTTAGCATGTCTCGCCTACCCTACCGAACGTAATGCAATCGGCCTTTAAGGACCGCTTCCGTGCTCTGCTGGTGGCAATCACTGGATAATTGTCGCGATGGACCATCTCACGCTATAGGCAGAAAAAGCTCTACTCCCTGCAGCTGGTGCTGGTGACGTCGCTTCCTTCATATTGCGCCATTTCATTCTCCGTCATGGTGCAACACGGGAGCTGCTGAGCGAAAGATGTCGCGTGTTTTAGTCCACCATCATATAAGAGCTCCTCCGCTCGTGTCGTATTGTTCACCGTACATCTACTGCCTACCACCATCAAACCAATGACCTCGCGGAACGTTTCAACGACACGCTGCGGGACATGCTCACGATGTAGATTGAGTCTGACCATTCCAATTGGGGCATCGTTCTCCCTCTCGTGACTTATGAACACAACAACGCGACGCAGTCTACGACAGGCTTTTCAGTCGACGCGGTACACCATGCAGAAGAGTGTCGGCAGCTAGCCCGATCTTTCATGTCCGACAGCGAAGCCCTCTAAAACGTCGCTGTGACAACGATTGGCTTGAACCAGCTCACGTTGCCTGATATTTGTCCTACCAGCAGAAACACAGTACACGTTTGTGCATACATCAGTCAGAGCAAAATATTGTGCTTCAGTTCTTGCAGTACCATGTAGAAATGTTAGCTGGCTCGATATAATAGAACAGCAATACCTTTCATATGACACCAGGGCCGGTATTTTGTATTTTTTATTCTATGCTAGTCTTATCATCCATCGCTCACGTCCGGCTGATACCGCTGATAACGGGAGCTAACCATCGCTCTGACCACGGATCAAGCGCGAAAAGCATGGCGATTCTCGGCGGGTGCTACAAGTACTTGCCGAATATATTAACTCAGCCCAGAGCTCATAATTTTTACTTATTTATTTTACTTATTTGAAATACCTTATGGGCCGCAAATAAGGGCTTGCGCAATTATTTGTAGAATATGTTTTCAATGACTTCTTTGAATTCGGCAGTGGTGGAGTGGTGCACAGCGTCACTGGAAAGACTATTCTAATCCGTTGAAGTCCGCACGAACAATGACAATTGTTGTGTACATGTACGCAACAACGAGGTATACTTGTATACTAAAGGAGGTATACTTGTCTGTAATTGCTGAAGCGGGGAAGGGAGGGGAGATTGAAAGATGGTTTGCTGGTTTTGTGGCAGTGGTCGGAACTGCTGCGAGATAAAATATATGAAAAAAGCAAAGACAAGCTACTCTGCGACAGTATGAAAGATCGGGAAGCTTACCACGTGATTTCATGGCGCCAGCGCTTGAATGATAGGAATAGTCAGAGAAGATGACTGGACCGACGTGGTTTTGAACGTATCAGCAACTTGTTTCCAACATTGTGATTCTGTATTGTGAAGCCTGTCATAAAGGACACGTAATCACAATAATTCAGCTTACACGACTTCGTTTTCCGCAGTGAATGATGTTGGTTCAAAAACCCGCCGCGATGGCTCAGTCAGCTAAGGCGGTTCGCTGCTGAGCACGAGATCGCGGGATCGAATCCCGGCCGAAATGCAAAAACGCCCGTGTGCTTGCGTTGTAGTGCACGTTAAAGAACCCCAGGTGGTCAATATTAATCCGGAGCCCTCTACTATGGCATGCCTCATAATCAGAACTGGTTGTGGCACCTAAAACCCCAGAAAGAAAGAAGAAGTTGGTGCAAAATGAAGACTAGCGCTCTCTAATGGCATTTGTTTGAAATCCGGGTTTTCACAGGCAGATGTAACCGCCTTTGTTTCGCGTTGCTGCTCGAGCTACTCCTCTGGGGAAAGGGTCATCTGTAACGAGGATCGCGGCCATGAGGTGTTCGGTGCGGCATTTATAAGGGCAGCGCCGCTCCTCTTCCTGGCTTCGCTGTACACCATCCGGGGACGAGCTGATGAGTAGCGAGTGGTGATTGAGGCGTGCCTCTCTCGGTAGCTCGTGGACCCGCTTATAAAGAAGCCTAGAGCCGGCTACGCCATTACAGACGACATTATCGCTTTGTGGCAGCTGGGGTGGCGGCACCGTACTGACTCCGAAGCTCGCATTTATCCCCACAAGTAAAACGTTATGCGTGCTTAGGCGAAGTAACCTGAAATGTGCATCACCCCGTGGGGGATGCGAAAGACTTAAGAGATTTAGGAATATAACCGGGCTCATGAGATGAGATCATTCATGGGGTAGGTCCGATCCCAGGCTAACGTCATAGAGAAACTTTACTCACTATAGAGCTTAACGTGTGAAGCTGCCATAGTGAGCTACTTTCCCTATGCCCACTTCCCTAAGTACGCCTAGAGCAGTCATTTAAATATATTATTTACTCTGTTTTTCTTTCGCGTTGGCGAAGATGATTCGGAGGTTGCTAATTGTTGACTGGTCGGCCTGTGCTATCTAGAGGAAGAATTTAGATTTTAACTAGTCATTCGAATTCAGCGAATACGGCAAATACTTCTACGTGAACTGAAATGTGATGATGCATACGCATAGAATAATTGCAGAAATTGGGCATGGGGAAAGTCCTAAACATTGTCTTTGCTCTCCTCCTCAAGCACCCTGCCGTAGTGGCTACGACGTTTCGCTGCTAAGCACGAGGGCTCGGGATCAGAACCGGTTCACAGCTACCGCATTTCAATAGGGGCAAAATGCAAAAACACCTGTGCATCATGTATTGGGTTCAAGGATCGCCGGTGGTCGAAAGTTTCCGCAGTCCCCTCTGCAGCGTGCCTCATAATCATATCCTGGTTTACCCTGTAAAACCTAGCAATTATTATGTTTTTCTTTTGAGGCTATCTGCCGTGCCCTCTGCATGATCCTACAATAAGGAGTTGGGCAAAACATATTAGAAGCGACCGTGTATTCTCTGCGATGCAACTCTTTTTCTGAGGAAACGTTTCCTGGCGAGTTGGAAGGCACCGGGCACGGCCACTGGGTAACAAGAGAAGGTTTAGATTTTCTGACTCCGTTCTGCTGTCGTGTGTATAATATTCGACGAATTCTACGAGCTGTAGGCTCGAAGCTATATTCGCTGAGGTCTAACGCGTCCGCACATACTTATAGTTCATGTGTGAATACACAGCAAGTATATGGTGTGCGCATGTGTCTTCGCGTGCTGTTATGCAGGGCGCACCTAAAAATTAGTGCGCCTTTCGAGGCTTATCACGCCCCCCCCCCCCAAAAAAAAATGAAATTGTAATATGTTTTGCATGCATATCGTTTTCTTTTTTGTTTCACGTGCACTTCCTGTCTACTTACGTCATAAGTTGCATGTGCATGCGGTAATGCGACATATCATTGCTAAAAAAAGTTGCAGTGGCTTAGCTCGGCTATGCAAGGATATACGTAGCGTTAGCAAAGGTTCAGCTGATTATTCTTAGCTTTCCTGGTTGTCTAGATTGTCAAGGATTAGCTTGATTGTCATGCTTACTGCTGCTCCAATGACACACACGCGGTATACGTATTATGTTTTGTTGTTGCTGCAGGGGTGGTCGGGCACGTCGCTCAGCCTCCTGGCGACGCCGCTTTGCTAGACGTTCGTCCCTTTGCTCCAGTGTCTCCGCAGCACGTTTAGCCTTCTTCTGTTCATTCCTCCTACGCTCAACCGCTAATTGCCAGGCAACTACTTCGGGATCCGATGAGTCAAGCTTCTCCGTTCTTCTGCGCTGTTGAGCACCATTTGCGCTCTCCTTCTCCATGGCTATACCACACTGGCAAACGCCAGTCAGAAGCGCAGCGGCTCCAGCGCAGTGTCAGACGGCGACTGCACAGCGAGCGTGCGCCGGCGCCAGTGCGTCTACCACGGCTACGACGTCACTCCTCTGGAATGCGCAGACCGGCGGCGGTGAGTCGCGCGCGGCGGCGGCGGAGTGCGCGAGAGGTGCCGGCTCCGGTGGCACCGGTGCGCAAGCCGTGTGACATCACTGATCCTTGCGCATGCGCAGCACGGCTCTTGATGTGCCGCGCGAAACGGGCTTGGCTAGGCCAGTGTAGCTAACGCTACAAAAATTGTCGCAGTTTCACACGAAAGGCGAAGCATCAATTGCGATAGCAAATTAGTAGAGAGCTATACAGAGTATGGATAGTAGTTTTATTAATTGTATAAACTTGGACATGCAGCAGCACCAGCAACGCGCAGAACTGTTGTCGACGCCATCGGCGTTTTGCCCGTGTTCGCACTGAACGCGCGCGGCGTTGGTGACTGTTGCCGGTGCCTCTGGGGGCGGCTCGGAGGTTTTCGACGAGATCAGAACGGGACACTCGTCGAGCAGCGTGGGAAGTCTTCACCACGTTCTTGCCTCGCAATGTGTTTGCTATAAATAGGCATATGGCGCCGCAGCTAAACGTCGCCTCCCCTCCCTCCCTCCCTCCCGTCCCTCCACGGCCTTTCGCGCGACGGAAGAAGTCGTGTTTGCTCTCTCTCTCTCTCTCTCTCTATATATATATATATAGGTTAGGAAATTCGCAGGCGCAAGTTGGAATACGCTAGCGCAAGACAGGGGTAATTGGAGATCGCAGGGAGAGGCCTTCGTCCTGCAGTGGACATAAATATAGGCTGATGATGATGATGATGATGATATATATATATATATATATATGGTGATTGTAAAGGAGGAAAGAGACGCTTAATTCTGCAGCCCTTCAGGGAGCACGGGGCAAAACTCGCGTGTGCTCTCCGCCGTGCGTTCGCTCCCCTTGAAAGCGTGCGTCCCTAGCGCGCTCTCACTCGCACATACAGCATATGGCGCGCGGCGACGATTTCATCGCTGTTGACATCATACAGAACCTCACGGTGACGGCGCCGACGATGCCGACGGCAGAAACCCGCTTTGAGTGTTCATATAATTACTATCGCAATAAAAAATCCGTGAGGTAAAGGCACAAAATAAAACGCGTTCCAAGTTCTAGTAAGTACGAAGAGTTTCAACGAAGGAAAAGAGAATACTAACAAGTATCAGCGGCATTGCTTTCTGTTTTATTGTACTGATTAGACGATCAGTTGACAAGAAACATCGTATTTCCAAGAGAAACCGGCGGCTGTAGAATGTACGCACCTGCGCTACCTGATCAGTCAGTGCTCTACCAAACACATCCGTTTGGAAAGGATGTCGCACCAGACCAGTTCTCATTATTCACGCAGTCGAGGACAGTGCAGGCATAGTGTTACAAGAAGTGCTAGACGGGAAGCACCCCAGTTCCTAGAATGTGGCCAGTTTTCTTCAGTCGCTACAGTGGAAACTCCATGTGTCTTCCGACATTATCCAGCGCCTTTTTCATATCTTCTCCTAGCTTCTTCACGGCGTCGAGCAGTTTCTCAACAAAGTATTGCTCGATCTGGAAACATCAGAATTAATTATGTATAGTGAAGGAATTGCTAGTCACTTGTAAATAAAAAAAATTACCTCATATGAAGGTAGGTTTGCTTCAACGTAGCATGAAGAAAAAATACATCATTGTAACTAAGTTTTACTGCACCACAGAAATTGCACGAGCATCATGATAGTCTGAATGGTCTACGCCAGATGCTGCCGGTCACTCATCAGTTGCTATGAAATGTTTATATGCTTTACCCTGGCACATTTCTGTCGTATCATTTGATTACGGAGGCCATGGTTTCTGTAGGCGAATTATTTGTTGCAATTGTCACCTGCAGCGCATCACGTTTGAAGACCGTAGAAAATATTATCGTTTGCATGAAAATATCTTAGCCAAAGGATGGCTTGCCCCTTATGTAGACGTGAAGGGAACTCTACTTTGCAGCGCTGCTATCTTTATTAGTTTCATTGCCTTTTTCCCTCTAATAAATTTAGTGTTATCGTTTATTCCTCAATTTATTGCTGTATAACACACAGAAAGGGAGTAGCCACTGTACTATTTGCCTGTATTTCTCCCCAGAAAGCACTATATTATAGAACAGAATGGAAAAAATGCCGCTTGTAGCTACAGACTGCGTAATAGAATGTGCATTCATGTTGCTCCTGTTGACACATTTCCAGCAGCCGTGCGGCAAAGTATTTTGTAAAATACAATCTTCCCTTCAGATTCTTTCAATATGAAGTTACCGTACTGTGTCCACAAAGCAGCAGAGAAAGAAGTGGCACAGTAAGAAAATTCAGGTGGAACATGCACTGCCATACGAAACATTTTTGAGTGTTCGATATTCATTTCCTTGCTACGCTGCTGCTCGCACTGAACCGTGATCTTTCACTCTCGCTCCGAAGCTTCGGCATTAAAAACATTTGAAACATCAGAAGAATTAACATGACTCTGCATAACAGAATGAATTTAATAACTGACGTGGGAAAAAACCACACGAGAGCTGATAAAATTGAAGAAGCGAACTTAGGTTCAAGTTATTATCGGAACTCTACATGCGAAAAAAAAATTCAGCACAGGCTGTATTCGTTGTGGCACAAGATTGCATCCACTCATTTTCTAGATCTTTTAATCTATTAACGAAGAACTTGCTCACTCTGGAGAGGTGATGTCAAAGTGAATGGTTATTTAAACTCATAAACTATATTAGGTGATTTTATTATTCGACCTCGGGCTGCGAAATGCCTTTTTACTCATTTCCTTCTGCCCCCCCCCCCCCCCAAAAAAAAAAAAAAACACACGTCCGTGTAGTACATCTACTAGTCCAGTTGAAAGGTTCTTTATGCTACATGCATCAGGTGCGACTGGAGCAATTTATTAGGCACCGAAATTTTGCTTGATTACTTCTGCTTTGAGCCACTAAAACGCAATTAAGCTGCGAGCATGCATTTTCTGCTCACGGCATGTAGAGGTGCTGGTCTTCTTTTTTAAATTATGGGTTTTTACGTGCCAAAACCACGATCTGATTATGAGGTACGCCGTAGTGGAGGACTCCGAAAATTTGGACCACCTGGGGTTCTTTAACGTGCACCTAAATCTAAGTACACGGGTGTTTTCGCATTTCGCCCCCATCGAAATGCGGCCGCCGTGGCCGGGATTCGATCCCGCAACCTCGTGCTCAGCAGACCAACACCATAGCCACTGAGCAACCATGGCGGGTAGGTGCTGGTCTTCTACAATTCTACAACTTCACCACTGCAACTGACGTAGCTAGGCTTGCTTTGGATACTGATCAGCTAATTAGGTCTGTCACGTAACGCCAAGTATATGTGCATAACGCCAAATTATGTGCTGATGGAATGATAGTGACTCTTGAGTAGCAGAGGCTTTGTCGAAAACTGTAAAGGTTACACCGACAGTGGCAGGGCTATCTTAAGCGTACATGAACACCAACCCGTCTCACGGTTATCGAGTCACTCATGACTAGGAGAATTTCGAAACGTGTTTTGCAGTCAGAGCAGGTGAAGACATAAAGCTCCAAGTATTAGGTACTCAATTAAGAACGAAGGATTAAGTACTGGACACTATTTACAAAGTATATTTACAAAGGATAGCTGCAGCGCTGCTCTGTTCAGCCGACAGCTCGAGAGAAAGGAGCAGTTCGTCTTCTTCGTCGGGGCGTCCACGCGCTTCGTGCAGAAGAAACACGCAATATGCGTGTATTATCCCCGGCTGCAGAAGCACCGTCCCAGTGCGTGTAAATATCGGTGGGAATAGGAGGGTAATACGGTTTTAGGCGTGCGACATGCACAACGTCAGTGGAAGTCAGGGCAGATGAGGCACTGGTACTGACTGGGGCGATTTCACACGTAACTGGAGTCACGGAACGCAGCACTCGATATGGGCCTGTGTACCAAGACAATATTTACATAAAAATATTATTTAATTATGTTTGCATGGTGCCGTATATTATAAGAATTTTTGACATATAACTGTTCGTCTGGTCGCTACTGAAAATGACAAAACCGAAGGTTGTCATAGTTCCGGCGTTATATTAGAAGCCCTAGTTCCTAGATGACTCTATTGTCTGTATTTCAATATTATATTAACAATACATTTAAAGCCTGTTTTTGCATTCAGGCAGAATACAAGCATGACTTCGATTTCGGGCTTCCCTTGATTATTAGCTTTGACTTGGCGTGTAATGTCTTTGTCAAATGTGCTTTGTGGTAAGGCGCTCTTATGAGAATCCCGCGGGCTTCTCTTATTCATTTAGAATACAATGACTGGTACGTCCTTATTTCATATGGCCATTCATCATCAGCCTATATTTATGTCCACTGCAGGATGAAGGCCTCTCCTTATGATCTCCACTTACCCCTGTCTTGAGCTAGCCGATTCCAACTTGCGCCGGCAAGTTTCCTAACTTCATCACATCACCTAGTTTTTTGCCGTCGCGACTGCGCTTCCCTTCTCTTGGTATCCATTCTGTCACTCTAATGGTGCACTGGTTATCCATCCTACGCATTACGTGGCCTGCCCAGCTCCATTTTTCTGCTTAATGTCAACTAGAATATCGGTTACCCCGTTTGTTCTCTGATCCACACCACTCTCTTCCTGTCTCTTAACGTTAGTCCTAAGATTTTTCGTTCCATCGCTCTTTGTGCGGTCCTTAACTTGTTCTCTAGCTTCTTTGTTAACCTCCAAGTTTCTGCCCCATATGTTAGCACCAGTAGAATGCAATTATTGTACACTTTTCTTTTCAACGACAGTGGTAAGCTCCCAGTCAGTATTTGGCAATGCCTGCCGTATGCAGTCAAACCCAATTTTATTCTTCTGTAAATTTTATTCGCATGATCAAGGTCCCTTGTGACTAATTGGCCTAGATAAACATACTCCTTTCCAGACTTAAGAAGCTGACTGGCGATCGTGAATTCTTGTTCCCTTGCCAGGCTTTTGAAAATTATCCTTGTCTTTTGCCTATTAATCTTCAACCCCACTCTTACACTTTCTCGGTTAAGGTTCTCAATCACTTGCTGTAATTCGTCCCCATTGTTGCTGAATAGGACAACGTCATCTGCAAACCAAAGGTTGGGGAGATATTCGTCGTTGATCCTCAATCCTAAGCCTTGCCAGTCCAAGAGCTTGAATACTTCATCTAAGCATGCAGTAAATAGCACTGGAGAGATTGTGTGTCCTTGCCTGACCACTTTCTTGATAGGTATCTCTCTACTTTTCTTGTGGAGAACCGAGGTTGCTGTGCAATCCTTGTAGATATTTGCCAAGATATTCACGTACGCGTATGCCTCCTGCACTCCTTGATTAACCAATGCCTCTATGACTGCTCGTATCTTTACTGAATCAAATGCCTTTTCATAATTTATGAAAACCATAATGAGAGGTTGATTGTACTCTGTAGATTTCTCGATTACCTGATTGATGACATGGATATGATCCATCGTAGAATATCCCTTTTTGAAGCCAGCCTGTTCTCTTGGTTGGCTGAAGTCAAGTGTTGCCCTGATTCTATTGGAAATTACCTTGGTGAGTATTTTACACAATACTGAAAGCAAGCTAATGGGTCTATAACTGTGCAATTCTTTGACGTCTCCCTTCGTATAGATGAGTATAATATTGGCGTTCTTCCAGCTTTCTGGTACACTTGAAGTCATGAGGCATTGCGTATGAAGGGACGCAAGCTTTTCAAGCATGATATCTCCTCCATCTTTGATTAAATAGACTGTTATTCCATCTTCTCCCGCAGCTTTTCCCCTGGTCATGTATTTCAAGGCCCTTCTAACTTCATCGCTAGTATAGAAGGAGCTCTGTGTCCAGTTCATGACTACATCGAATGAAAGTAGCTTGATTGCTCTGGGAACTGTACAGGTCAGTATAGAATTCTTCTGCTGCTTTTAGTCTGTAACCGAAATTGCTGATGCTATTACCCTTCTTATCTTTCAGTGCATACATTTTGCCTTGTCCTATGCCAAGTTCTCTTCTCAGTGATTTCATGCTGCGTCCATATTTTACTGCTTCCTCTATTATTTGCACAAGGTCATTACTGCGGTACAATTCTGAATAAACGGCACTTACCGAAGAGGTGCTAAATATCTCTTCAAACAAGCGTTTCAATGTAAAGTAACAGTCTACTTGAAATATACAGACACCTGGCTAGCAACATGCAGAGCTCTTACCACCTACAAAGGCTTAGCAGCTATGGCACTGTGTTGCTGATCACGTGGCCACGGGTTCCCTTCTAGGCGGCGGCAGTCGCGTTCACATCGAAACAAAATGAAAAAAATAACACTCTTTTGCAGTTAGGTGAACGCTCGTAAACGATCTCGAGGTGGTGAAAATTATTTCGGTGACCGTCACCAAGGCTTCTACCATAACCTAGCGTCATTTCGGGAACTTAAACGCCTTAGCTCGAGCGTATGCTAACCGAGCGATGGCGTCCTCTTCGAACCCCAACCCCTCACACTATCCCTCACAAAATCCCATCAATTTAAATGTCAAAGACATCCTTGCTCATCAACGCGGAGTCCGCCGAAAATACCCGCGGCCTCACCCACAACTTAGCGGGGAAGAGGCCGCCGATTGGCGCAAAATGCAGACCGGGGTATTCCCCCATCTAAAACTGCTAAATGCCATGTATCCCACCCGCTATAGGGCCACGTGCCCTTGGTACGGTGGCATACCTACACTAATACATGTAACCTGGGAGTGTGCTAACCACCCTCATAGCTCCCCCGTTCCGACTTGGCAGGACAAAAGTCCTTAAATAGCCAGGTCAGGCAGGCCGCAGAGGCCAGTGGTGCCCTGGACTGAGGGGCTCCGTCCACCGCTATACTTATAAAATTTTCCAGCCAAATAAAGTTTCTCTCTCTCTCTCTCTCTCTATATATATATATATATATATATATATATATATAAACCTCATGAACCTGTCAACATGCAAAGCGGGAAGATTATGAACTTGTACTGGGCTTTTGGGTTTATGTGTGCAAAAGCTACGATTAGTGAAATACTTGCTGCCAAGAAATATGCCTAGAGGTTGCAAATCCTACAATTAGGATGCTTTGCATATCGAGGGCACAGCAAAGGCTAATTGTCTAACCGCTATATATGTTATCAATTTGCAGGGCCATACTTTTTGTAAGACTACAGCTGCGTGTCACAATTGACCTGCCATGCAGCTATGTCCATTATCGATGAAGAAACATTTTACTTAATCTCAATTAGTATATTGTGGCCACCAACCTTAGCAGCTGAGCACATGAAATGAGTAACCAAACAAAAACGCCCAGACGCAGAATACGCCTTAGGGATGTTCAGAGTTAAACTTCGCTTTTGCTGTAATTTAAGACAACAGCTATCACTGCCTATATCACAAGCTGTAATATAATAAGTACTTTTGGAATTGTACCTTTGCTGTAGGCCTAACTGAGTGCTATAAGGTAGGATGAAGAAACAAGCTTCTCGATTCCATTTAGTGTCAGCGTGATATCCATTCAACCAGGCGGCTGTTTCAAGATATGGAACAATTTACCTCTTCGTCAAACCTTGCCGAAGGTTCAGCATTGTTGCCCGCTCCCTGTGTGATGACGTCCGATGGTCCATCAAATTGAGTCGCTTCCACGACAGCTCTCTTGGATTCTTGTTCGAAAACGGTGTCAGAGTTTTCTTTCTCCTCAAGCTTGAACGCAGAAGCTGTGCAAAAAAATATCCAATTTGTCTTTGGCTTGTAGCGCACAAAATATTACTTAAAAAGGTTTGGCTTATTCTCATAAACGTACGTGGTACCTTGTAGAAATTCAAAGGAACACGATAATAACGTTAAGCTGTGGCCTACACGAGGGCTGCTTTCTACAGCCGAGAATTTAGGACTTATGATATTCTCTTATACCTACTTTATTTTCACTTAACAATACTTTTTGGCAAAGCTCTACGCATTTATGTCATATGTTTGTCACCAGTATCCTAACCTGTTCACACAAACGTATCTTGGTTGAGGGGGAGGGGGGGGGGCAGAACTGAAATTAGTTCATGCACTTATTTGCAGCACCAGAGCCTGAAACCAAAAATACAAGGAAGAAGGTGTAGAGATGGAATGAAACGCAATTCTCTAAGAAAATTCGTTACGATGTTCGGCACAATGTGTGAATCTCCCGCATGGTGCCGCGATAAACGTCCACAAAGCGTGGAAAGCGAATAACCAAGTAATTCGTGCAAACAAATTCAATATGATGAAAATACAAACCAAACCTAGATCAACAGTCACACATTAATACGCCACGAACTTTCCGAAAAGTTTAATGATCACGAACAATGAATATGACAATGAAAAGAGGGAACAATGCAAGATAACTAGTTCCTTAACAGGCGACGTTCCTTAAAAACTAGTTTCTGTAGGCTTAACGTGGCTTAACTTGGCTTTTTCTAGGCAAGGTTGGGCTTTTTTAGGCGGAATATCAGGGCACGGCTAGGCTATCATGGCAAGGCTGGGCTTTTCTGGGGCAAGGCTATGCTATCAGGGCAAGGCTAGGCTATCATGGCAAGGCTATGCTTTTTTGGGGCAAGGCTAGGCTATCAGGCCAGACCGTTGGAAGTTCTCCAAGACCCGGAGGCCGGGGTTGCTTTCGCGGCGTTGACGCTTGGCTTGATTCTCGCGTGCTCGGTATTCTGTATCGGCTCGGCGACGTCGTATATCGGCGGCATTGTTGGCGAGGTAGGCTGTATCGGCGCGAAGACAGCGATTCCTTTCCCGCGTGGCTTGAAGGCGCTTCTCTCGTCGGGCAGCCTCTTCTTCCGGCGTCAGGGTTCGCTTAGGTCGAGCCATATCTCCGTAGAAGGGAGAAATGCCGGGGCGCTGCCCCACGCACAGTTTCATTAGCGCGGTCACATGACTCTGCTGAACACGTGCCATGTCTCAGTAGAGCGGAGAAATGCCCGAGTGCCACCGCGCGCTCGCTTGCATTAGCGCGGTCACATGACACTGCTGAACAGGTGCTCGGCACAGCTATGACGCCAATGTCAAGGCACACCTGTCGCGAGCACAGGGCGTGGCGCGCGCTATGCTCGCGAGAGACGTGGCTCCTCCTCCTCTCAATTAGTTTTAGGGTTGCACACCGGAATTTCACGAAGTATAAGTAGCTCCGCTCTTAGCCCTTTCAGCCCTGAATTTTTTTTAACGTGCAGAAAATTTTTTCTTCGTTTTGTATTGATTTACTACGGTCTAAGAAGCACAAAAATATTAATTTTATTCGGAGTACCACATCAGCATAAGATATGGCGTCATGTCCTATATATAGGACACCAGGGCTTAGTGGTTGTAAAGAGCAATATGAAGTATTTCGAAGTTGCATATTATTTTCGGCTGTATCACACATTTAAATGTATAAAAACTTGCATGATGGTCATTTGACAGTGGTTCTTTTGCATCAGAGGCATCAAAAATATTCTTCGTGCTGGTTATACACGGTTCATCATTGCACTTCAATGGCCTCTATCTTTGATAGTCGCTTTGTCGGATGTGTTTTCGTCATAGATAGTCAATTCTTCTACTGTACGGAAATTACTGCTCCCCAAGCCTGCAAAAGCAAACTATATCCCACTTTTCATCGTCATCGTCTGCTAGCTTCAACACGCAGACGTCCTTCATCATTGCACTTGAAAGGCCTCCATCTACTTGATAGTGGCTTTATCAGATGTATTTTCGTCATAGATGGCCAAATATTCGCCTATTGTGCAGAAATTACTGTTCCCCAAGCCTGCAAAAGCAAACTGTGTGTAGCGCCCACCGACGCCGCAACGCGGCGACGCTAAGGTCGGCGCTCTCGGCCGGCGCCTTGGTGCCGGCTGCAAAAGACGACGAAAATAAAGTTGGGCGGCGCGTGCTCGATGCGTAAGCATGGCACGCGCTAGTCTGTTCTAAAAGCATGCAGCGCTGGTCCTCTTGTTCGGGCGCTTCGCTGCGACCCCTCGGTTCCGGACATGTGTATCCTGGTTTTCATCGTCATCTACCTCCAACACGCCCACTTCCTTCATTATTGCACTTGAATGGCCTCCATTTACTTGATAGTCACTTTGTCAGATGTATTTTCGCCATATATGGCAAATTCTTCGTCTACTGTGCAGCAATTACTGCTCCCCTAGCCTGCAAAGGCCAACTGTATATCCTGATTTTCATCGTCATCGTCTTCTACATCCAACACGCACACTTCCTATAGTGCAGCAAACATATTTGGGTCCTTGATACACATACTTATTACTATAGGAGTCCCCTTTCCACTGAATGCAGAAGTTCAGGCTGACTTACCGCCTTGGGAATAATAACACAAGAAATCGGAAGCTGTTACAAGCAACAGCGTCCTCACTGTACATTCAGCTTATTCCGGGCCCTTGACAACCATTGAGCCCTGGTGTCCTATATTTAGGACACGCAGATCATGGCGTGCTGCGGGCTATGCGCAAATAATAGGCAAAAGTTCCCGATATAAGTACACTCCTAACCATATCAGAAACAACACACAAAATTATGGTTGCTACCGAGACAATAGGTGTTGAGTAAAATATTATCAAAAGACGCGGAAACTGCTGCAGTCGTGTTTCTTGCCTTCCGCCATTTTGATTTCACATCTAGGGCTTTCTGAGAAAGACAAGGATGAAGAAACTGTCGCCTACGCTGGCGGAGGTGTATGGAGAATAGCTTAAATTCTTTTTTGAGTTTGCTAACCATTTGCGTAACGATTAAGAACAATATCTTTTCGTGTCCTTTATATAGGACGCCAGGGCCTAAAGGGTTAAGAGCCTAAAAGCATTGAGTTAAATAACAATTAACCTATCATAGTAGCACTGTTCAACGGAATTGAGTTCCGTACAGTTATGTGCAATGAAAAATGTCAATTCTCATATTGCTTCATCCAAGCAATAAATAGGAACAACTTTGTGCGCGTAATACAGCCGAGGTCAAGTATGCAGTATGCGGTGAATGCGTAAAGGGTGAACGATGTGTTTCTATAATAATGTGAGTGAAGCAAAGAATTGACCATATTGCTCTCGCTAGGCAAGTGTAGTGAGACTTCTGGTTTGAGGGAAGAAACACCATCGAAACGCGGATAGGATGACGTGAAGTATAGTGTGGTTTATAGCCTACTATTATAAAGACCGATCACGTTAGAAAGACTTGCCGGGCAACTATTAGTTACCATAGAAAAACTTATTCTTGAGATGGTTAAATGACAAGTTGAAGTTGTGTAATATCATGTCACTATTAGCAAATTGTAAGCGTCATTCAAGTTGGACCATCTTCTTAAAAGCCTTATTAGTGACGTTCGAAAGCTGGCGAAAACATTGCCTCTGGCTCTTATCTTGAAAGCGTTCGTCTTACGCGAAGGACGCACGGATGCTCGGGCAGTTTTCTTGTTGGGTAACCATTAAAATGCTTACGCATTTAAGAATCTTAGGCGTTACGTTATGAGACAGGCAGAGAGCGGTATGTATCAGAGAGCAAACGGGATAGCGCATATTTTATTTGACATTATGAGAAAAAATGCAGTTGGACAGGCCATGTAATGCGTAGGGCAGATAAGCGGAGGACAATTAGAGTTGAAGAATGGGTGCCAAGGAAAGAAAAGTGCATTCGAGGACGGCAGAAAATTATGGGGAGTGATGAAATTAAAAAATTTGCAGGTGCAAGTTGGAATCAGCTAGCGCAATACACGGGAAATTGGAGATCACCGGGAGAGGCCTTCGTGCTGCATACGACATAAAAGTGGCATGGTGCTGCTGCTGCTGCTGCTGCTGCTGCTGCTGCTGCTGCTGATGTTATACGTTGAAAAAGTTGGCCAAGAGTTGCGAAGCTGACTCTGTCAATAAACGATTACTGAAATCAAGCGAAAACATGAATCACAGAAACAAGAACTACCAAACCCATGTGTCATGATATGGACGGAAGCGCGCGAAAAACAAAAAGACATTGCCGTGTTCGCCGTGCGGAGGCGATGACGAAGTGGTGTGATCGTGTGGCGCGTGGCGCGTGGTGCGTGCAAGTGTTCGGAGCTGCTCGGCGTTGAAGGCCAGCCGGTTCTCGCTGGACGCCCGGTCCATAGAACCCAGATCGCCCACTGCGCCGTCCTTGGACGCAAAGGACCTGTGTTCCTGCTGGGCAACCGGTCCAGGGAGCCAGGCGAACGAGGTAACTCGTTCTCGGATGCCGGTGACCTGCGTTCCTGCTGGGCAACCGGTCCAGGGAGCCAGGTGAGCGGGGCAACCGCGGTCCAGAGAGCCAGGCGAGCGGGGCAACCGTTCGAGAGAGCCAGGCGAGCGGGGCAACCGGTCCAGGGAGCCTGAAGGGCCTGTGTTCCTGCTGAACAACCGGTCCAGGGAGCCAGGCGAGGTGGTCGCTTTCCCGGGCCACTGCCACGACCAGCCTGCTGCCGGAGGCGAGAGCAGTAGCGAGAGCGGTTGCACGGCTACCACGGCTGTGTCTGCTACCGTCGCTGCTGCCACTGCAGATTCCATGATGCCGTGGGTAGGCCCATGGTGACGTCGTCCAGCCGTCAGCCGACCCTTCGGGACCGACATCGGCCTCTACGCGTCAACGGGCTCCACGCAAAAGGAACGCACGGCGAGAGACTTTATAATATTTAACAGGACACTCTAGTAGCAGCTTCGGAACTGCATGCATTAACAAACTTAAGTACGTGTCCATCGTGATGTCTGTACGTCTTTGTGCTGTTAATATACATTCTGTGTTTGTGTGCACTCGAGTGGTCGATTGCGTTCCTTGGTGAGTGGTCCTGGGCCCAAACCTCATTACAGTCTCATCACCAATCTAACAGCACTACATAATCATCATTTTCATCACAATCTGGCGAGCTTGCCAGGATACCGCTCGTAAAATCATCGAAGGAAATTATCCTCCCTCGAGTGCACGCTCACAGAGAACTAAACGATGGATACAGAAAGATTAGCCACTATTGGATCACAGCTAGGATTGTCCGGTGTGGAATTGCGTACGTGGATTGAGAATGAACAGGCAAAACAAAGAGCGGAACGAGCTGCGGAGAGAGAAGCAAGTAAGGAAGCCGACGAAAGAACTCGGCAAATTCTTGAGCTCAAATTGAAGCTCCAAGAAGGAGCTCAGAGTGAATCCGCACGAATCAACACTGATTCGATGTCTCTTCCGAGTGCCGCTTCTTCAGTTCTCAACCCGCAAAAGTTGCTTCCGTTGTTTGATGAGCGACGCGATGATTTGCATGCGTACTTGCAAAGGTTCGAGCGCGTGGCAACAGGACAAGATTGGCCACAAGAGAAGTGGGCATTAGCTGTGAGCATGTGTTTGAGTGGTGAAGCGCTAACAGTAATTGGCCGAATGACTGCCGCTGATTCATTAAACTACGAGAAAGTAAAGAAAGCTTTGCTGCAGAGGTTTCGCTTCACTGCGCAAGGTTACCAGGAGAAATTTCGCAAGGCAAGGGCAGAGGATGGAGAAACCGGGAGACAGTTAGCTGCTAGGCTCTCAGGATACTTCGACCACTGGATTGACATGGCTAACGTGTCCAGAACGTTCGACAGCCTTCGGGACCATATGGTCGCGGAACAGTTTATCCGGTGTTGCCATACAAAGCTTACTATATTCCTGAAAGAACGAGAATGCAAGTCACTCCAAGAGCTAGCTGATGCGGCTGATCGGTTCATTGAAGCTCAGAACTTATCGAATCTCGGAAAGGTTACGGAGGACGCAAAAGACGTCACAAGGAATCCTACCGACGCTCCAAGAAAACCACCACCAAGGTGTATGCTTTGCAAGCGCCTTGGGCATCAAGCTCATGAATGTCGCAACCCAGCTAAAGAAGTGACGAAGTGCAAGTTCTGTGGGAAGGTTGGTCACAAGAGCGACGACTGCTGGAGCAGGAAGGCGCATAAGGAGAAAAGTTCAGCCTGCGTGGTCAACGAGAACCGCTATGATTTTTCTTTGTGTCACCCAACTGGA
Source organism: Dermacentor silvarum (assembly GCF_013339745.2). Classification (NCBI taxonomy): domain Eukaryota; kingdom Metazoa; phylum Arthropoda; class Arachnida; order Ixodida; family Ixodidae; genus Dermacentor; species Dermacentor silvarum. Next base: position 109,301,783 of record NC_051155.1, read on the forward strand.
CAACACAAGAAAGGGAAAAATAGTGACACTTTTGACAAAAAACCGGATCAAAGAAAACCCAGTTTTCTGGTGGAAGGAATGCCAGTAGTTGAAGGGCAAGTTCTCGGTCGAACAATTAGGGTTCTTCGTGATACGGGCAGCAATACTGCAATTATCCGAAGAGACTTAGTTCCTGATCAGAGTTTGACTGGAAAGAGTAGCAGAGTCCTGCTTATTGATGGCTCTGTAATTGATGTGCCAGAGGCCAAACTCCACGTACATACACCGTACTTTACTGGAGAAATCACAGCCTTATGTATGAACAAGCCGCTTTATGATCTTGTGCTCGGAAACCTACCCGGTGTCAGAGGACCTCACGAGCCAGATATTAACTGGAAGCACGCTTCAGTCGACCAAAGAGACACTGCGTCACTAAACACCAGTGTGCAAGTGATACCTGTGGAGCACCCTCACTATGTTTCCGCCATGGTGAAGCCACAAGAGAATAAGACGACTCCATTGTGCGCACCAAAGATAAAGTGGTGTGACGTTACCAAAGACCAATTTGCAGAGGAACAGCAGAAAGACAAAACGTTGAAATATCTGTTTGCTAAAGTCGACAGAAAGTGCAAGTCACCAAAAGGCCACTGCTACTCGTTCCTTGAAAAAGGTGGGCTTCTCTACCGACAGTACTGTCTTGCTACCGGCAGGACATTTAACCAGCTCGTCGTGCCGAAGATGTTTAGAAGACCTATCCTTGAAGTCGCACACGAAGGTCTTATGGCCGGACATCAAGGCATTCGGCGCACGACAGATCGAGTCTTGGCGGATTTTTACTGGCCGGATCTGCATGGCGACGTGAAACGTTTCGTCAAGTCCTGCGATAAGTGCCAGCGAACAACACCAAAAGGCAAAATAGGTGTTGCGCCTCTGGGCAACATGCCTATAATACGTACACCTTTTGAGCGCGTTGCGGTCGATTTAATTGGTCCTTTTTCACCGAAATCGGACCTTGGCAACCGCTATATTCTGACCCTCATCGATTTTGCCACACGATATGCGGATGCCATTGCTCTCCCTGCAATTGATGCTGTGCACGTGGCAGAGGGAATGATTGAGATCTTCTCTCGCATTGGTCTACCCAAAGAGATCGTAAGCGACCAAGGAACAAGCTTCACAGCAGAACTCATGGAAGAGGTGGGCCGTCTACTTGCCATCAGGTTTCTAGGAACAACTCCCTATCATGCCATGGCGAATGGGCTCGTGGAGAAGTTCAACGGTACCCTGAAGACCATGCTGAAGAGGATGTGCCAGGACAAACCTCGATCATGGGACAGGTACCTTGCTCCACTGCTCTTCGCCTACAGAGAGGTGCCGCAAGCAAGCCTGGGCTTCTCGCCTTTTCAATTGATTTATGGCCGACACGTACGGGGACCACTGACAGTGCTCAAGGAGCTGTGGACCAATGAAGATATCGACGGCGAAACTCGCACAACATACACCTATCTTGTCGATCTTCGAAATCGCCTTGAGGAAACATGCAAACTCGCCCATGATGAGTTGGAGAAGGCACGCGCAAAGCAGAAAACCGACTTTGACCGGAAGAGCCGTCCTCGCAAGTTAAACGTTGGCGATAAAGTACTTCTTCTACTACCGACTGATTCGAACAAATTACTAATGCAGTGGAAAGGTCCATTTGAAGTTGTCGAACGGAAGAATGAGGTCGACTATGTTTTGAACATGAGTGGAAAAAGAAAAATATTTCACATCAATATGCTCAAGAAATATGAGGAACGCGAACCTTTACAAGTGCAGCAGGTCTCTGCCATAACAGAGATCACCAAGCCTTCGACAGACCTCACACGGGAAGGACCAAACAGTCTCGCGTGGGGACCAGCTCAAGATCAAGCGTTCAGCATTTTCAAGAATAAGCTCGGCAATGCTCCCATTCTACAAGCATTCAACATGACAAAGAGTAGGATAACATCGGAGCGGATTACCTGAGCCGTGTCTAAATCGCTGAACGAACAAGTGTATATTACCATAGAGTTAAAATTTTTAACCTTTGGATTGCTAAAGGACAAGAAGACAATTACCGACTTTACTTTTAAAGCAACAGTTGTATATGTAGTGGACTCGTTGTGAAAGTGTACCTCCGCGCAACACGTTGGCCTTTGTTTTCCGCCTTCTTCCCCATTAGAAAAGTTGTAAACAACTTTCTTAAAACCGGGGGTTGTCATGATATGGACGGAAGCGCGCGAAAAACAAAAAGACATTGCCGTGTTCGCCGTGCGGAGGCGATGACGAAGTGGTGTGATCGTGTGGCGCGTGGCGCGTGGTGCGTGCAAGTGTTCGGAGCTGCTCGGCGTTGAAGGCCAGCCGGTTCTCGCTGGACGCCCGGTCCATAGAACCCAGATCGCCCACTGCGCCGTCCTTGGACGCAAAGGACCTGTGTTCCTGCTGGGCAACCGGTCCAGGGAGCCAGGCGAACGAGGTAACTCGTTCTCGGATGCCGGTGACCTGCGTTCCTGCTGGGCAACCGGTCCAGGGAGCCAGGTGAGCGGGGCAACCGCGGTCCAGAGAGCCAGGCGAGCGGGGCAACCGTTCGAGAGAGCCAGGCGAGCGGGGCAACCGGTCCAGGGAGCCTGAAGGGCCTGTGTTCCTGCTGAACAACCGGTCCAGGGAGCCAGGCGAGGTGGTCGCTTTCCCGGGCCACTGCCACGACCAGCCTGCTGCCGGAGGCGAGAGCAGTAGCGAGAGCGGTTGCACGGCTACCACGGCTGTGTCTGCTACCGTCGCTGCTGCCACTGCAGATTCCATGATGCCGTGGGTAGGCCCATGGTGACGTCGTCCAGCCGTCAGCCGACCCTTCGGGACCGACATCGGCCTCTACGCGTCAACGGGCTCCACGCAAAAGGAACGCACGGCGAGAGACTTTATAATATTTAACAGGACACTCTAGTAGCAGCTTCGGAACTGCATGCATTAACAAACTTAAGTACGTGTCCATCGTGATGTCTGTACGTCTTTGTGCTGTTAATATACATTCTGTGTTTGTGTGCACTCGAGTGGTCGATTGCGTTCCTTGGTGAGTGGTCCTGGGCCCAAACCTCATTACAGTCTCATCACCAATCTAACATCATCACTACACCATCGTTTTCATCACACCATGGCTGAACTATTCGTAAATTGTGCAATGAAGTAGAATTTTTGTTGACTCGATGAAAAAGCCAAAAGTCAATCATAACGCATCTAGATGACTATTCAAATATGCAAATAGCCGAAACGCGTCATGTATGAGGCGCGTACTGCAGCCAGGCTACTCTCACGCTGCGTCCCCTAGCGGTGCTACCGCGAAGTATTTTGCGTGGCCTCCGAGACTTATGGCCTGCACGATTGCACTGGTGGTGCGCTAGTGCGCTGGTGCGTCTACTGCAGCGAGGCTCTTCTCTCGCGCTTCGATGATCATGTTTACTGACATTCTCCTTGAAAATCGGGTGGCTACCAATCGTCATCTAGCCTGCCTGAGCAGGTCGATGATAATGGCGATGATGGTGATTTATTTGAACCTCCGTTAAAAAGTGGCGGTGACAAATGGTCACCTAGCCTGCTAAAGTCATCAAGCATGCTATACATGTTTTGAATACGAAGCATTTCTTGGCGAACATTTGCCACTTTGACAGTATCTATCTAGCCCCCTACACATGTTGGTGTTCTCATGGCCTCAAAAGCGCTTGTGTGTCCACCTTCACTTTGTCCTTGTCTATTGTGCGCGCTAAATACTTCACTATGAATACGTACCAACTCCGCCAACTATCAGTTCTGCTGCTCTCATGGTACTTTCGTTAACTTGGTAAGTACCAAAATTGTAATAGTATGGCAAGAGTATATGACGAACATAAATGATCGGTCATGAGATGGGTGTCATGTAGGTCATGAAACGGCCGCCTACGTTTTGGTGCTCTCATGGTCGTTTCGTTAACTTGGTAGGTACCAAAATTGGCATAGTATGACAAGAACCTATGACGAACGTAAGTGATAGGTCAAAAAGTGATAAGCCTAAAAGCACAATGACCCAGCGAAAAAAGGATTAACACTCATAAACCACTGAAATGGTTCGGACGTGGGTACTAAGTGAATGAAACACTACAGGATGATAGTAGACGTCAGTCATGAGCATGAATCCGCAAAAAGGACAATGACCCAGCGAAAAAAGATTAACACTCAAAAACTACTGAAAAGGCTTCTGACTTGGGTACTAAGTGAAGGAAAAACTAAATGATGGTAGTAGAAGTCGTAGGCATGAGCATGACTCAGCAAAAATGACAATGACTCAACAAAAGAAAGAATAAAACTCAGAAACCACTGAAATCGGTTAGGACGTGGGTACTAAGTGAAGGAAACACTAAAGGATGCTGGTAGAAGGCATAGTCATGAGCATGACTCAGCAAAAACGACAATGACTCGGCGAAAAGAGCTTACCACTAAAAAACCAATGGAATGGCTTGAGAAGGGGTACTAAATTAAGGAAAAGGCTAAAGGTTCATGGTGAAAGTCACATGAGCATGACTCAGCAAAATGACAATGACTCATGGAAAAAAGATTAACACTCAGAAACCACTGAAATAGGTTCGGACGTGGGTACTAAGTGAAGGAAACACTAAATGATGGTGGTAGAAGGCATAGTCATGAGAATGACTCAGCAATGACTCGGCGCAAAGAGCTTACCGCTCAAAAACCAATGGAATGGCTTCGGATGGGGTACTAAATTAAGGAAAAGGCTAAAGGTTCATGGTGAAAGTCATTGTCATAAGCATGACTCAGCAAAATGACAATGACTCAGGGAAAAAAGACTAACACTCAGAAACCAGTGGAATGGGTTCGGATGTGGTACTAAGTGAAGGAAAAGGTTAAATTTTGGTGGTCGAAGTCCTAGTCATGTGCATGACTTAGACTTTCGCCTTAATGTCTCTTAGGCGTACCTAAAGGGACTCCTGAGGACTCACGACATGAATATCATGACATGCGCGTCATGTCGGTCATGAAACAGCCGCCTACATTTTGGTGCTCTCGTGGTCGTTTCGTTAAGTTGGTAGACTCTCCGAACACTGCTTCGCATAACATCGATTCTCACAGTGCGTGGGATCTGCCTGCTTTTTCATTCTAGCATTTTGTATTCATCTCCTTAATCTTTGCTCCCTTCATAAAAAAACCTCGATATGTACATTGTACCGCTACCTATGTTTGCAGCGGATCCCATCCTATCAATGACTTCCCTGCTTTTTTCCCATTACATTAACTTTCCCATTCAACATTAACTCTGTGCTTCTGGAAGGTGTTCGTTACCTACGAGTCCCGCTGGGTGATTACCTTCGCAATGCATTATTATTTGCTGAGTGCTCAGCAAATTTTTGTTGCAGCAGGCACATGCCACATCTTGGTCCTAATATTTGCTCCGATGTGTTTTCTCCTTATGCAACGAGCTGGAACCTCAAATAGCAAGATTATTCCATTTCTGTTATTCTACAGATCTTCGCTTCCATTTTTTTCCATTTTTGTGAATCTACATTGTCCTTTTGTTTTCAATCTTTGCATCCCACATGCTGTCTCTGTGTCTCTCGCTTTCTCTTTTGTGACTCCTGGTTGTCTATTTGCACTTACTCTACCTTGTACTTGGTTGCAAACTTTCTTGACTCCTTTTTGCCACTCTGTGTCCAGACTTCTGAGGTACCTGTGCCCTTTTAGCCCGCCATTTATTTTCATCCATGTTCCTTCTTCAAAACTAATTTTGCTCTGTGCTTCTCTGACGTCAAGAGAGGTCGAAGTCATGTCAGCCTGCACTATCTTGTTTTAGTTTCACTGCGAACCCCCAAATCCTACCGACTTGCCAAACTTTGGTTAACTTCCAGCCCCGACAAGATATCCGATTTCAAGCACAGGCTGGCATTTGCAACGTTAGCACTTGCACCATTACTCCACTCCGATTCCACGCACCAGCTCATATTTATTGCAGCCCCAAAGCGCTCTATGTCTCATTATTGCTGCCTTCCATTTCCCCTTTATTTTCAGATTATCTTGGTCGGTGCATGAATAAGTATTTTCTTGGTTTATGTGTACACCCAGGTATTGATATTGCTTCGCTATGGGCTGATGTTGAATTGATGCCGCGTTATTGCTTGTCTCTTCATTAAAGATCAAAATGACCGATTTCACTGATTTCACTAATTCACTGTTTTCCAGTCGTCTTGCTATGCCCTTAACACGAACCATGAACAACAATGGTGGCAGCGGTTACACTTGCTTTAGTCCTTGGTGGATTTCCGACTCATTGTTGCATTGCCAGCCTCCATATACAAATAATCCTTGTTTGTTCCTATATATATATATATATATATATATATATATATATATATATATATATATACCCTGAGCAGCTCCACGAAATCGTTAATTATGGCTTCTGGGTTGAGAATATCTCAAAGCCGTTCCCTGTTTACGTTGTCGTAGGCTCCCTTAAAATCTATAAATGCTGCCCTAAAGATCTATTCTGAGCTCTTGAAAACTCTATGCACTGAGCTAGTGCAAACATGTACCCTAGGCATCTTCCTGGTCGGAACCCATTTCGTAGTTTCCCCGTATATTGTTTTTCGCCACCCACTTCGACAGTTCTAAGTTAATGGCTTGCATTGCCACTGCATAAATCATCGACATTACTGTAACTAGCCTGTACGAGCTTGCCTTATCGTTATCACCTTCGCCTTGGCAAATGAGGTTCATATTTCTCTCAGAAAACCCATACTAATTTTTTTCGTATTATTCATTTGCTCTACAGCATTAGTCAACAGTTCCAGGCTCTTTCGACCCTGCCGTTTTATTAACTGTGTTCGGATTTCATCGGGTCCTGCGGCCGTGTTATTATGGACATTTTCTTCTTCTCTTGTTTCAGTAAAAGTTTTCTACACTTAAGTTTGATCTCTACGGCTCTGTGTTGTTGCTGGATCTGTTTGATTTAGGACTACGCTTCTGTTTTCTTGCTGCAGTTATGCCTAATAACCTCTCTGCTGGACCACAGCCAATTATCTCCTTTGAAGATGTTAACGTCTTCATCCCTTATAGCCGATTGGTAATTTTTAATTGGACCTCCTAATGCGCTTACAAAGTTACAAAATCTTATTGGCATGCATTTGTATTTTTGTGAACGTTAAGTACCCAACATTCACTTGTACATTTATTTTCTCTACCATGAGCTCACTCGCCCCCTCTTTAAATGCGAAGCATTGCTTGGAGAACATTTGCCACTATAACAACATCTCTCTATGTATATATCTAGTCACCTACATGTCTTGGTGCTCTCATGGTTGCTTCGTTAACTTTGTATGTACCGAAATTAGCATAGTATGACAAGAGTGTATGACGAACATAAATGATAGGTCGTTACATGCGTGTCATATAAGTCATCAAACTGTCGCCTAAAATAACAATGACCCAGCGAAAAATATTAACACTAAAAACCATTGAAATGGGTTCGGACGTGACTACTAAGTGAAGGAAACGCCCTGTGGCAATCGACGTTATGTGAAGCAGTGTGCGGGGAGCCTACCAACTTAACGAAACGACCACGAGAGCACCAAGATGTAGGCGGATGTTTCATGACCTACATAACACGCATGTCACGATATTCATGGCGTGAGTCCTCAGTAGTTCCTTTAGCTATGCCAGACCTTAAGGCGATAGCCTTAGTCATGCTCATTACTAGAGACTTCGACCATCAACCTTTAGCCATTTCCTTCACTTAGTAGCACATCCGAACCCATTCCATTGGCTCCTGAGTGTTATTCTTTTTTCGCCGAGTCATTGTCATTTTTGCTGAGTCATGTTCATCACAATGACTTCCACCATCAACGTTTAACAGTTTCCTTAATTTAGTACCAAATCCGATCCCAATCCATTGGTTTTTCAGTGGTAATCTCTTTTCGCCGTTTCATTGTCATTTTTGCTTAGTCATGCAGCTGATGACTCTGACTTCTACCATCATTCCTTTATTGTTTCCTTCACTGAGTGCCCAAGTCCGAACGCATTCTAGTGGTTTCCGAGCGTTAATCTTTCTTCGCTGGGTCATTTTCCTTTTAAACGCGAAGCATTCTCATGACTCACGGGCCGCTGGCGTTCAAAAGATCATAGCCAACCGCTCTATCTTCCTTTTCAACGTTGCTATTAAAAACGACAATAAAAATTCAGCGTACTAGAAGTTACAGCTTGACTGTTATTGTGAACAAACATTAGGAATAATGGGTGCAATATTTTTGGTAACTTGTTTGGGAAGTATCTAGCGTATTTAGTGTGGTCCTGTACAAAAGGTTGGGGGCTAGAGGCGGCATTTGCTTAAATTTTGACTGGCTGCCCCGGATGATTTATTTTGTTCTCTCAACGATAACGTCTCTGGCTCTTGGCTCAAGGTCAGTTGAAGGTCGCCGACAGCGGAGGCTAAAAGCATTTCTTTCTTAATAATAAATGTATATTGCTCGACGTGTCTCTCTGGACACGCCGCGCCAGCTAGCGGTTAGCCCGCGAAGTTCTGGCGTTGCCTCCGGGATACGCGACGCGTCGGTGCAGGCGGACACTGAGAAATAATTGCTCCCTCCCTGTAGTATATCAATTTCAGTTTCTGTTTGCCCTTACACGCCGCAAGTGGCGCCAGTGTTGTCACCTGTATATATAATCATCATCATCATTATCATCATCAGCCTATTCATGTCCACTGCGGGACGAAGGCCTCTCCCTGTGATCTCCACTTACCCCTGTCTTGCGCTAGCTGATTCCAACTTGCGCCTGCAAATTTCCTAACTTCATCATCCCATCTGGTTTTCTGCCGACCTCGACTGCACTTTCCTTCTGTTGGTATCCATTCTGTAACCCTAATGGTCCACCGGTTATCCATCCTACGCATTACATGGCCTGCCCAGCTCCATTTCTTGCGCTTAATGTCAACTAGAATATCGGCTATCCCCGTTTGTTCTCTGATCCACACCACTCTCTTCCTGTATCTTAACGTTAGTCCTAAGATTTTTTGTTCCATCGCTCTTTGTGCGGTCCTTAACTTGTTCTCGAGCTTCTTTGTTAACCGCCAAGTTTCTGCCCCATATGTTAGCACCGGTAGAATACAATGATTGTACACTTTTCTTTTCAACGACAGTGGTAAGCTCCCAGTCCGGATTTGGCAATGCCTGCCTTATGCACTCCAACCCAATTTTAATCTTCTGTGAATTTCGTTCTCGTGATCAGGGTCCCCTGTGAGTAATTGACATAGATAAACGTACTCCTTTACAGACCCTAGAGGCTGACTGGCGAACCTGAATTCTTGTTCCCTTGCCAGGCTATTGACGATTATCTTTGTCTTCTGCCTATTTATCTTCAACGCAATTCTTACACTTTCTTGATTAAGGTCCTCAATCATTTGCTGTAATTCGTCTCCATTGTTGCTGAATAGCACAATGTCATCTGCAAACCGAAGGTTGCTGAGATATTCGCCGTTAATCCGGACTCCTAAGCCTTCCCAGTCTAAGAGCTTGAATACTTCTTCTAAGCATGCAGTGAATAGCATTGTAGAGATTGTGTCTCCTTGCCTGACCCCTTTCTTGATAGGTAACTTTCTACTTTTCTTGTGGAGAACCAAGGTAGCTGTGGAATCCTTGTAGATGTTTGCTAAGATATTCACGTATGCCTCCTGTACTACTTGACTACGCAATTCCTCTATGACTGCTGGTATCTCTACTGAATCAAATGCCTTTTCATAATCTATGAAAGCCATATAGAGAGGTTTATTGTACTCCGCAGATTGCTCGATTACCTGATTGATGACATGGATATGATCCATCGTAGAATATCCCTTCCTGAAGCCAGCCAGCCTTGGTTGGCTGAAGTCAAGTGTTGCCCTGATTCTATTGGAAATTATCTTGGTGAATATTTTATACAATACTGAAATCAAGCTAATGGGTCTATAATTCTTCAATTCTTTAACGTCTCCCTTCTTATGGTTTAGTATAATGTTGGCGTTCTTCCAGCTCTCTGGTACACTTGAAGTTGTGAGGCATTGCGTATAAAGGGCCGCAAGCTTTTCAAGCATGATATCACCTCCATCTTTGAATAAATCTACTGTTATTCCATCTTCTCCAGCAGCTTTTCCCCTGGTCATGTGTTTCAAGGCCCTTCTAACTTCATCGCTAGTTATAGAAGGAGCTTCTGTATCCGGTTCATCACTATTTCGAATGAAAGTAGCTTGGCCGTTTTGGGCACTGTAGAGGTCAGTATAGAATTCTTCCGCTGCCTTTACTATGTCATCGAAATTGCTGATGATATTGTCATGCTTATATTTCAGTGCATACACCTTGTCTTGTCCTATGCCAAGCTTTCTTCTTACTGATTTAATGCTGCGTCCATATTTTACGGCTTCCTTAATCTTTCCCACGTTATAATTTCTAATATCCCTTACTTTCTTCTTGTTGATCAGTTTTGACAGTTCCGCGAATTCTATCTGATCTCTTGAGTTGGACATTTTCATGTTTTGTCGTTTCTTTACTAGGTCCTTTCTTTCTTGGGAGAGTTTACCTACTGGTTGCCTTGGTGCCTTACCTCCCACTTCAATTGCTGCTTCTGAGATCAACCTAGTGACGGTTTCATTCATTACCTCTATGTTGTCTTTATATTATTTTTCTAAAGCTCCATATTTGTTTGCGAGCACCAGCCTGAATTGGTCTGCTTTTACCCTTACTGCCTCTCGGTTGGCCTATTTCCTCTTGACTAATTTCACTCTTTCTCTCGTCCAATTGAGAGAAATCCTAGACCTCACTAAAATATGGTCACTGCACTTAACCTTACCTAACACTTCTACATCCTGCACTATGCTTGGATCGGCAGAGAGTATAAAATATATTTTATTCCTTGTTTCTCCATTAGGGCTTTTCCAGGCGCACTTCCTGTTGCTGCGCTTCCTGAAGAAGGTATTCATTATTCGGAGCCTATTCCTTTCGGCGAATTCTACTAACATCTCTCCTCTCGCATTCCTATAGAATCGATGCCACTAGTTGCCAATTGCTTGCTAACCAACCTGCTTTTTCCCCACTTTTGCATTGAAGTCGCCCATGACTACACTATACTGAGTTTGCACCTTTCTCACTGCTAATTCTATATCTTCATAAAACTGTTCTATTTCTTCATCATCGTGACTAGAGGTTGGGGCGTAGGCTTGTACTGCCTTCATTTTGTACCTCCTATTCAGCTTTATTACGAAGACTGCTACCCTCTCAATAATGCTGTAGAATACATGTATATATACATGCCTCCGAATAAAGAGGGGGTCTTGTTCCGTTGCGGTCGTGGCTGTCTTCGTGGTTCCTCTGCGGCTTCTGCCGACACACAACACTCCCCTCAGGTACTTGTTGCGCGGCTCATTTAGTGACGGGCGACTGTGCTTGAGGAATGCGTGTGATGCGGGCTTGATTCCGTCATGCACGAGATAAAATTGAAATGATTTGTTTTCTTTGAAAAGCGCGGTGAACGAGGTTAGGTCCACATTTTTAGACTGCGCAACCTTCGAGATCAGGCCACATTCTTAAACTGCACTACTTTAAAATCGGTCGATATCTTTGGCTAAAGATTTAGATAGCTGGAAACAAAAATGGTCTGGCAAGGCCAACAATGCTATTCGCAATAAATGAACGCGTGTAATTCGTGCGATTATTCGTCAGAAATTCCCGCAGCTAAGTTCGTGTCCAGCTGAACCTTCTGTGAGCACACTTCAAGCCAGAATGCTGGTGATTGATCTTTTTTCTACGTGTTTGCGCTTTGTTTCGATACTGACTTAGATAAAAATTGTGCAGCATAACAATGGCGGGACGTTGAACGCCGTGGCGACACATGGCAGCAAGGTGTCTCTTTTTCATTGCTAGTTTTTATCTTCAGTTGAAGTGCAAATAGATATAGATTGGCTAAGGACTTACTGCATATGACGCTGAAGAAAATTAAGCACGTTAGGGCGACTAGCTGTCTCATGATGTTACCCTGTAAAGGAAAAAAAATGGCTTTATTTTCCTATTGGTCATCATCATCACTACCACCAGCACAAACCTATGTGCACTGCCCCATTATTCTAAATTAGAGTGTGTTTGTGTCAGTAGACAGCATCCATTATATTTTGCCTTTCCGGATCTGTGTATTATTAGACAGCTTTATTCACACGTACGTAGAGGCTTTGCGGACGCATAGCCTCTACGTGTAAGCAGTACGCATGCGCAGAACGTAGCGGCCACACGCTGGTCTCAGGGACGTACGTGAGATTCGATTTTTTGCATGCGTTTCTTGCACACGTAGACAGCGTCGCGCGGAGGTTTCACGGGATCACGAACAAGCGATAGCGTGCCGAGCGCGCGCAGAAGGCTTGCATCCGAACACGGCGACAGGGTGACAGGAGCGGCTCCGCGCCTTCGCTTTTCGAAGAGCGACGATTTAGACCTACTACGCGACGTGAGGGAATGTAACCCTTTCGAGGTAAACATGAGGCACACAGTGCGGTGGATAGAGATCGCTGTCCACTTGACAGAGTCAAACCAAAAAGGGTTCAGCGCCCTCGCTGTTTGCGACTGGACGGACCTACTGCTTGCGCAACATGCTGACCGAGACAGGAGAATCTTTCGCAGGTAAGTCACTTCGTGGTTTCCATTTAGTGTACACGCATAATGCAAAAGAGAGTGATCAGTACAAACTTTCCCTTGGTGCCACCTTCTAGGTGCGGAACCGAGGAGTACCATTCCAAACAAAACCAGTTGCTCGAAGAAATTTTGACAGTTGCAAAAGAGAACGGCTATAAAATAAGAATCTTTAAGAAGGCAACGTTGGGCTCTCGCTGCCGATTCACATAAACCGTCAGTAAAGTTCAGCTGCCCATGCGAGAGACGCCGCAGCGGAGGCACACGCAGCAGGGCGCCTCGACGACACAGCTGAAATACTCGTCTTGGATTGAATTGACTAGCGCAGTGTTCATATTTCCCGATAGATGGAGATACGTGCTCCCTCTTGGCGCGCGTCGCATACGTGTAGCTAAAAGCGTTTCAGATGGCGTGGACGTAGGGTACGTAGACTTTTCCCGTTTGCGTACTTGAAGTCCCTACGTGCGTGTAACTAAAACTGCCTACTCTAAGTAGTCTACGGACTGTGCTTTGTAATGGGTTTTTCAGAACTGGTATATACGCGTATAGACATGCGCAAAGCTTAGCGATGTCGTGTTTGAAACATGCGTTGGATAATATCAATTTGACATTAAAAGTGTCAAATTAATCAAGCAGCTTGCTGTCTAACGCTCTTTTGTTCCACTATTATACCCTGATCACATCAAGCTCTATGGGAAGACACAAGTATGCCATGTATTCGCAGCGCACTACTACGCCACATTTTAGTTGCATGCATCTTGAAAACACGCAATTCAAATAATTATGGATAGTAACGTTTCAATGTGTTCCTAGAGTGAGCACATGTGTACAAGAATGGGGCTCTGGAGGTCGCTGTATAGGAAACACAGAGAATAAAGCAATGCTCTTACAATACACTAGTATTTAGGAGCGCTGATTATGCATATTTCAGCACCGTGCAGATCTTTCCTCATCCAAGTGTCATGACACTACTGTGTTCCTTGTATTCGTCTCTCCAAGTGTTCCATAATTAAATACAGCTATTTTCCTACATTTAAAATGCAGATCCATTGCGCGCTCTCAGGAGCCGACAAACACAGTGAGATTTCGAGCTACAGAATTACATTTCGAGCCACATAAGCCATGATACTATTTTTCTCCCTTACAAATGCACGCGACATTGCTTACCTTGTGTTGCAGAGTTTGTCAGTTGGATATGCTGAACAAAGGTTGTGGAATGTAAGGCGTCCGTTCGATCGTACGATCTTTTATACGTCCACTATTGTTGTAGCTATCAAGACAGAGATAAAAGAGAAAAATGACGTCTACTACGAAACTTGCAATCATTGCCTGGACAGTGCCTTATCTTCCTACATCGTTACCGTTTCCTAGCTAGTGCCCATTACCCACTTGCTGCCCAGCTTCCGGCGATTATGGTTGTAAATTGTCCATCAATTGCATTAGTAGCCATTGATTAGGATCGTGTACCCTTAAAGTCCCTCGTGTTTATAACATTTTAGCTTTTGTCATCACTATAAAATCTTTATAAACAGTAAAGCAGCAAATTAGAACCTGACGCTTCTCATGTGTTTACGTGCATAATGTCCTTACGCAGTCATTGAAAATATTTATTGCAATATCACTTTATTGATATCACACTGAACATTTTCATGCAACTACAAAAGCTCCAAAACATGAAATGCCTGCTTTTACAGTTTTTAAAAAAAACTAGTTCAGTCCCCAAGTGTATATTTAGATCAAATGTGTGTAATGTTATAGGGGAAATATGCAGGAAAATGCATCAAATATAACCATGGTACACTGTTTCTCAGTGTCCCGTGGCTACTCTATGTTGTGCAGCATCCATATTCGCTGAAAATAGGGACGACATTGGGCATTCTGTGTAGGCGAAGTTCTAAGTGCTTGGGGTAATTAAGGCCTGCGCAATGAATTGCCTATTGAAGAGCTCTACAGCATTACGAGTTGAGCAAAGTTTACCACGAAGCCCTGGCGTAGCTACAAATTCCATCAAGAGCAATTTTAGTGACAACAAGGGAACTGTACGGCGAATCTGCATGTGTAGGTAGCTGCGTATGGAAAAAAATACAGTTATTGGAGTTACTGGGTCCATTTTTCGGCTCGTTGCAAACTGTTTTCTGCGTGCCACGTAGAAAAGGTGCTAGCCCCTAACTCGCGCTGTAGGCCTTGGCCTCACGCGCACGACGGAGTGTAGGCATGGCCTCCAGCTTAGCTGTTGAAGGCATGGATATCACCTTGGAAGAAGATATCGGATGGACGACAGCCATCACTCGCCGAAGGAGACGTGGATTAGCCGCTGGCGGAAAATCCGGGGCTATTAAGGATACCAACCATGGCGGGAAAGGTAGTCGCCGCACGGCCACCTCGGAGAACGTGCTTAAGCGCGCCGCTACCGCCTCTAGGATCCCGTTGCTACCGAGGGATCACATCAAGATAATTGTACGCCCACGCGGCGGCCTCGACGTTAAAAAGTTCAGCATGGTACATCTCTCCAGAGCGCTGGCCATGGCGGCAGCCTTAGCACCGGAAGACACGGCGGAGGACACGTACTGTCCGAACGGCTGTCAAAACATTTTGGTTGTGTCGACTCCGCGGGAAGAAAACGCAAGAGCTTACGCCAAGGTACGCAAGATCCATACGAAGGATGGACCCTTCGAAGTGGCGGCCTACATCGCAGCAGGAGAAGATACATGCAAGGGTGTTGTTCGCGGTATCGACCTGGACATTAGCGACGCGGAACTGAAAACCCTTTTCGTCAATCATCGAAATCCGGACCTCGTCGAGGTACGTCGGATCAAGCAAACTACAACGGTGGTGGTACTTTTTGAGGGAAAAAGAGTGCCAAACCACGTCATTTATGGTAACGTACTCATGCCCTGTAATCTCTACCGACGACAGATAGATGTGTGCTACGGCTGTGGTAAAATAGGACATAGATCTGACGTGTGTCCCAATCCGGCAAGTGTTAGAAAATGTAGGGGTTGTGGAATAACTTCCCCACCTGAAGATCATCAATGTGATCCCAAGTGTGCCATTTGCGGTGGCGCACACCCAACTGGGGACCGAAAGTGCCGTCAAAGGTTCCAGATGCCTTATATCGTGAGTCGAAGGCGTCGAAGGCGTCAACGACAGCAAGAGCGCTATACACAGGTGGCCGACGACATTGACGACAGCGACGATTCCCAGCGCAAAGGGGTGATGCAAGAAAATGACGCCAACTTGCGCTCCCGCACGAGAGGGCGCTCCAGCTCACGAGGGCGCTCCCGCTCCAGGCGGCGTTCTCGATCCAGAGGACAACCAAGCTCCGGAGAATCTTCCGGTGTCGACTCGAAACCACGAGGGCCTGGGACAAGATCGAGGGCCCGTTCACAGTCAACCCCAAGAGCAACCTGGGCCGACCGAGTCAAGTATGGAGGCCCTGGGAAACCAGGACAACAGACAAGGACAAGGTCTAGAAGTACTAACGGTAGGGCACAGCCGGAACGTGAGTCAAATCCACGAATATTGGCATTAGAATCCAAAAATCGGAAACTGAGGCAAGAACTGTCTGAGGTCAGGGAAGCTTTCAAATCCTTTAAAGAAAGGTCCAAACACCCCGTAGTCAGATGGAGACGATGGCTCCAACACCCTTGGCCGGCAAACCCAAACGTAAAGCCCCCCACCCTGATCCCATTAGCGAAACGGAGGAGGAGGAAGATTTAGAAACCACTGAGGCAGAGGAGAGAGAAGAGGGTGAGGCACCCCACAAAACCAAAAAAGTCAGGATAGCCGCAAGGTTAGCAACAATAGACAGGACTCTGGCGAAAATCATGGAGCTCATCACTAATCTAGATGCTAGAGTGGGTCAACTAGAAAGGCCCAAAGTTAAAGCAAAGGCAAACGCAGCGGCTGCATCGGCAGTCCACGGAGGCACAAACGGTAGCCCGAGCGCGGACTCTAGGGGTTCGGGTAGTGAACCGATGGTATCATAATGGCTACAAACAACAGCAATAACATTAAAATCTGGCTGTGGAATTGTGCGAGCTTGCGAAGGCGCAAGGCTCCCCTGCAGCAGCTCATTAGATCGGCCAAATTTAAGCCACACGTTATTCTCTTACAAGAAACACTAGCTAAGGAGGATATCTCTCTACCGGGTTACAACTCCGAAACCTTGATCATTCCAGGGGGGCGGGGAGAAGCGACTTTGGTTAGAAAGGATACTTCCTATGAAATTCACGAGCTTCCCAAGTACAAGGTTGGTCTAGAAGCACAGATGATCGAACTCATCCTGAAGAACAAAAAAGCAGCGAACGTGTTTATAGCTAACGTTTATAGCTCTCCAGGCAGATAGGAAAAGGGATTTTAAGACCCTCTTGGCCCGCATTTCCAATAAGGCGGATACAGCCCCACTCAAAGTGGCTGGGGACTTCAACGCTCCCAACACAGAATGGGGCTATGGTAATCAGAGCGTGAAGGGCACTAATTTAGCAACATCGGCCAGTGAGTTAAAATTTGCTCTTATTACAGATGCTAACTTCCCCACGAGAACTGGTAGCTCCACTACCAGAGATACAACCCCGGATCTAACAGTCCTTCGGGGAATTGAAGGCTCGTGGGACAATCTGCAGGAGAATTTAGGAAGTGATCATTACATAATTGAGGTCATCTTGCAGACACAACCACCACCACTAAGGAAATATGAGTACGTGGACTGGGATCTCTTTCGTAAGTTGCGTAAGGAAACCAGTACAGATGGCGAATCTTATGAAGAGCTTTTTGATCAACTTAAGGTAACGATTAAAAAAGCTACTAAAGCAGTCTCAACAGACATCGAAGTCCCGAAAATGGACTCCAAGCTAGCTCACATGCTGGAGGCAAAGAATTCCCTTCTAACCAGATGGAAGAATCACAGACTTCATAGAAGACTTAGAGCCAAGATCGCCCAAGTTAATCGTGATATTGAAACCTACGCGGCTCAACTCTCACGTCAACAATGGGACGAATCTTGTTCGGAAGCAGACGGCAGATTGCGCAGAGGAGGAAAATGGAATCTATTGAAGAGCCTCCTTAATGACAAGCTCTCCAGAGGTACTGCAAACCTCGCCGTAAACAGACCCGTCAATAAGCAGGTAACTATAGGGCGGACAGCAAGAGAGGTCGCAAACGACCTCGCACACATGTACCTGCCACTTAAAAATGAATATGAGATCGAAGAAGAAATAAGCGCACCTTACTCCGGAATATCGCAACCGGACTTGGACAGTGAGTTCACTGCAGCTGAGAAAAGGCACGTACTCTTTAATTTAAATGGCAGATCTGCCCCGGGGCCGGATGGCATCACAAATAAGCTTTTGCGAAACCTGGACGATGATGCCATAGACATAATCACGGTCAAAATTAACAGTCACTGGAGATCCGGCACGGTCCCACCGGAATGGAGGGAGGCCATGGTGACGTTTATACCGAAACCTGGCAAACCACTAACAAAGGAGAACCTCAGGCCCATATCACTCACATCATGTATTGGCAAGGTAGCCGAACATGCTATTCATAACAGGATAGTAGAACACATAGAAAACCAGGAGCTTTTCAGGCACAATCTCATAGGTTTTCGGAAGGCATTATCCACACAAGACGCCATGCTCATGATCAAACGTGCTATTATTGACCACCCTAGCAGGGACGTAAAGGGCCTCCTAGGTCTGGATCTTATCAAAGCATTTGATACGGTGGCACATAAACATATCCTGCATGAAATCTCAACCTTGAACCTGGGAAGCAATTTTTACAATTATGTGAGGTCCTTTCTAGCTAATCGGACAGCTCGGGTCAAACTCGGGACAGTCACAGGCGGTCCATACAATTTAGGCAACAGCGGCACACCACAAGGTTCGGTATTGTCCCCACTCCTCTTTAACATTGCCATGCACAGGCTCTCGGAGGAATTGGCCAAAATCCCGAGCTTGGGGCACGTCATATACGCTGACGATATCACAGTGTGGGTCCCCAGGGGGTCACTCGCTGCACTAGAGGAGACACTACAGGCAGCCGTAGACACCACAGAATCCTTCCTTAAGGGCACCGGACTCAGGCTATCACCAAGTAAATCTGAGCTGCTGCTCTTTAGACAGGGGAGACAGGGTGTTAGGAACCTTGCGCCTTTAGAAACTCTGCCAATTAAAATCACAGACAACACAGGACGGGTCATACCAAGAGTGGGCACAATAAAAATTCTGGGTCTTCTCATTGACGCAAGGAGCTGTAATGCTACGGCTCTAAACCGTCTCACAGGGCAAGGCAACAGTGAGTAGCACTGACAATTGGGCGAGTTGGTACGGATGCATGGTTTTAGAAGGGCGCAACAAGGACGTGTGTACAAGGATGGCGGATGAGCAAATTTCTGTATCCTCGAGGAAAGCCGTACACCTCGAAGTGCCGGTAACAAGTTTGGACAGTTGCAGCAGCGGTCCCCGAACTTGGCCACACAGATTCATTCTATTCCTTACCATGCCAGTCACTATTTTTGCAGCCAACTACTGCATTCGTCTTCAGTCCACATGATTAAATCTAGCATGATTGGAGCACAGTGTCTTAGCGAAAACTCAGTTACATTTTCGAGAGCTGATCGCACAGAAGCAAGGTGGAAGCGGTAATGATTTCGTATTCGTGCGCGGTCGCTGAGGAGAGGTATGGCACGCCGCCGTGAGCGCCATCTCGTTTCTCTAAAACAAACTGATCCGCGAAAGGGGTCAATAGCTTCAACGGAAACTGAGGGGCGAATGCACAGTGCATACAAAAGTCAGAGCCGTGTGGAGACCGCCTTCAAAATACGGTGGGGCGCAGAGTACAAGGGCAGTAGTTGGCAGAGTAGAATCTTCCCCCCCTCCCTCCCGCGCTGCCTTCCCGCTTTCCTCCTTTCGCGTGGGAGTTGAGTGGCCAGTTCCCCTCGCGCCCGGTTGCAAGGTATGCATTTGGTGCCCCAGCACAGCGTCGCCCCACGCTCCCTCCCTCCCATGCCCCCACGTCCTTTCGCGCGACAGAAATCGCGTTTGCTCTCCGACATGCGTTCGCTTTGCGTGATAGCGCGCGTCTCCCACGCGCTTTGACTCGCACATACGGCGCGCGGCGACGATTTGATCGCCCTTGGACTTTATACGGAAGCTCACGGTGACGGCGATGACGACGGCGACGCCAATGGCAGAAATCCACTTGAAGTATCCATATAATTGCTATCGCAATAATAAAGTCAAAGTTCAAATGGGAACCATGATAAGCGCAATGTGTGGCAAAAGACTAACGTTCCTTGCCGAATGAGAGGCATTGCAAATTATTACGGAACCCTCACTTTTTCTGTATGTTATGCATTATACCGGGTTCGAAGTGGGTATTTCCGGATTCATCATTGAAATAAACGAGCCACCTTGGTTAAATTTGTTTAAAGTTAGAGGCAGGTTACGGGTAACATGTATCTGCGAGTTGAAAGCGTCAGGATTATTTACGGGTATAACAGCATGTTGCGTATGCAAGTGATCTGAAGCCTTATTAGACAACAATGAACGCAACCTAGAAGAACTAGGAATTCAAGCAAGGTCAAACTTAGCAACAAAGGGCCGGGGGAGGGGGGGAGACGGGGGGGGGGGGGCTGACAATATGCCCAATTTTAAGGCAAAGTAAACTTTATGCAGTTGAATGAATGCCTCCGTGCGGGCAGGTTTTCAAATGGTCCAGTCATATACAGGGTTTCCGGGCTATCGTGCACCGAGGTTTAAAATTATGTAAATGCCACGCAGCTGGATGACAGCCAAGGTAATGTTGTTTTCCGTCGCTTGGCGATAGTCAGATTATTTTTTGGATCCCGCCAAATTACGTAATAAGTCTTAATTATCAACTTCTCAAAAAAAAGGCGAAAGCTTGCACTATAGGCCGCGCAAAGCTCAAGACACAGCGAAGCTGGCTGATTGATTGCGTCTCTTGGTTGTAGCTAGGCCTATACCCGTGTACTTTATCTGTGCTAGTACTGGAGAGGCTGCGGTAGTACTGGAAAGGTGCGTGGCGGTAGTGCGACGGTGCGGTGGAACATGACGTCATACAGCTGTGGCGGCGGTGGCGTGATGGCGTGGCGCACCTTTCCAGTACTACCGCAGCCTTTCCAATATTAGCACAGATGACGTAAACGAGTACAGGCCTAGCTACAACCAAGTTTAAACCTCGACATAGCCAAGTTCACGATGTTAGAAGTACAGGTGGAATGACGGAGCGCCGCCACCGTGCACTCTCTCCATTACGCCGCGAGATTAGAGGAGCGGTCGCATGGCCGACATGCACGCGATCCGGCCCCTATTGCGCATTTGTGGACGAGCGCTAGCCGTCTAGTCGAAGCAGTTGTCGCCACGTTGCACCCTTGTTTTCATCTATTTGTGCGATGACAAGCTGTGCTATTCGGGTGAGCAAGCCGTGAAATGGGTAAGACACTGTGAAAATCTGGCTACAAGACCTGCACTAAAAAAGTGTCGCTTTTTGCTGCACCCCGAGAAGCGGACCGCCTGAAGATACGGTGCCATTCGATTCTGCGCAAGGACCGCTTGCTGCAGTCGACTGACTACGTGTGCGAGAAGCACTTCGAGCCGAGGCACGTGACGAAGACATGGGAAGCAGTTTACAAAGGGCGCGTTCATGTTAGTGCACCACAAAAGGCGGCTTTGGCAAAAGACGCCGTGCCGATGAAATTTCCCGACTGCCCTGCTCACTCGACAAAGACAGAGAAAAAAAAGAAAGGCGCCTGCGGACCGTTCGCACCCTCCTGCCACCAAACGTAGCGTGTCAGACTGGAAAATTCTCTCCCTGTGCGAGAGCTATGCTTGTAACAATGAGAATCTTTGGGCTTTTACGTGCTAAAACGACGATATGATTATGACGCACGCCATAAGAGGGCTCCGAGAACTTCAGCAATCTGGTGTTCTTTATCGTACAGTACACGGGCCTCTAGCATTTCGCCTCCATCGAAATGCGACAGCCACGGCCGGGATCGAACCAGCGACTTTCAGTCAGCAGCCGAGCACCGTAATCACTGTACCTACGCCGTGGGCTGGCTACGCTCGCAAAGACTTCACACATCCAAATGGACGGGTTCCTTAAAGAACCGAGTCATAATGCTGCCTCTGGGCGAATATGTAAGACACAGACAGTGAAAATATCACTCGGATGGGAACAGAGAAGAATCGGAAACACATACTCGCCACTGTAAATTTGTCTCCCCTTCTCGCGGTGCCGAACCAGGATGTTTTTTCATGCCCTAAATCGTCGTCGGTGCCTCAAACTTAGCCGCTGGCACTTCGTTAAAATTCAGTGTTTTATGTGCGACAAGCTAGCGTTAACAAAGGTTGTATTCATCACAAATTTTTTATGCGTAATGAACGACCGCTAATTGCTTCGAATGTTCGAGACAGCAATCGACAGTGCGTTTTGCTGCTGTAATACTACGGCTAATAAGGTATTTTTGTCTAACTACGTACACATCACTTCAGCAAACAGAACTAACTTCGGTCATTTTTGAACGCGACTTCACTGTCATATGTTTAAGTGCACGATTTCACATGTCCGAATGCGAAGGAATCCTATCGCAAACCTTCGAGGTGGTGAATTGAACATATTGAACGTATATCTATGGCTTTATCGTCAAAATCTCGTATTTCTTTGCCATTTTTATCTTTTTTGCGTGAAAGCTGAGTTTTTTATTTTTATTTATTTCGAGCGGCGTTCGCAGCCCCGAATCGACAATGCATGATACCTCGTATCGGCCACGGGTACTGTGGCGCCATCTCGGGCCCTCTGCACAAAACACGACCGAAGTTCTCCTTTTCCAGAGGCGCGTTGGTCTACCTAAACACTTCTAACACCGTGGCCAAGTTCAACCTAGCTACAACCAAGAGACGCAATCAATCGGCCAGCTTCCCCTGTGCCTTGAGCTTTGCGCGGCCTAGTGCAAGCTTTCGCCTTTTTATTGCGATAGCAATTATATGGACACTCAAAAGCAGATTTCTGCCGTCAGCGTCGCCGTCGCCGTCGGCGTCGCCGTCGCCGTCGCCGTCGCCGTGAGGTTCCGTATGACGTCATTTGGAGATGAAATCGTCGCCGCGCGCCGAACGCTGTATGTGCGAGTGAAAGGGCGCGAGGGGCGCGTCTTTCACGGGGAGTGAACGCACGGCGGAGAACAAACGCGCGTTCTGCGCCGTGCTCGCTTAAGGGCTGCAGAAGTAGGCGTCTCTTTTCTCCTTTACAATCACCATATATGTAGAGCAAACGCGCCTTCTTCGGACGCGCGAGAGGCCGTGGGGGAGGGGGAGGGAAGGGAGGGGACGTTTAACTGCGGCACCAAGTGCCTATTTATATCAGAGGCTCCAGCAACAGTCACCAACGCCGCACGCATTTTGAGCTAACGCGGGCAAAACGCCGATGGCGTCGACAACAGTTCTGCGTGTTGTTGCTACCAAAGCCGCTCACCTTACTTCGTATGACATTGCTGTGTTGCTATCGCATTCATTGCTTCGCCCTTAGGGCGAAACTGTGACATTTTTTTTTTTCTCCTGGCTCAGCGCGCCCCCGAGAGATAAGGCTGGGGTGGGGAAGGGAGGGAGCTGACGAGGAGGATACCGCGTGCGCATGCGCCGCGCCTGGGTGTCTCCGCCCTCCTGGTTGCCATGGCTATGGCGCGGCTGGCTTTCTGTGAAACACCATACTTTTTACGGCTAGCTTAAACAGCTTGGCCGTTAATATAATAAAATGAAAAGTGTCCGCGAGAAAATGGTAGAGCAACATGAAAAACTCCCTATAGAGCGTTCTGTTGCTCATACGTACTACATAGAAGTGTTTTCCCGAACGTGATAGAAGCCCGCGAACACATCGCATAGCGCCTCGAGCTTCACGTCGCGCGACAATTTAGGCCTGTATTCGGGGGCTTCTTCCACGCTCGGAAAATCACTTTTATGTAGCACGTATTAAATGCTTTAAAGTAGGTCATTTAATTATAGGATGTCGAAATTTATATGGCAACCAGTCCAAAGAATTTCTCTATGGCAACTATTTCGCAAGTATTTATTGTGTGAAGCTGAAATGCCAACCTTTTACCACTGACTCAGGCTCATTTTATTCTGGTTTTCTAAGAGACCACGTGTTTCCGGTGTCCGTCGGTCCATCCGTCCGTCTGTCCGCTCGTCCATCCATTTGTGTCTGTCTGTCTGTCTGTCTGTCGGTCGGTCGTTCGGTGTCTTTAACCATTTCGCGTCAACTAGGTTCAAGGTCTAAGGGGTAGAGCATTGCGCGGATCTGCTTAGGAAAGCGGGTTAGACACCAACAACAGACTCAGACAAATAGGAATGCGATACTCCGTATGGTGCCGGACTTCTATGAACTTCCCTGATGCATACTTTAGTCGCTGGTGTTATGCTATTACGCCATGGCGTCTGTACCACGCTTCAACGAACATAGTTCTTCGCAGGGGCGTCTGCGTCAGCTGCCGTTTGGTGTGTTGCCACACCACGTACCTGAGCACATAAGGTGTGGATCCTCCCGCGTGCAGCCGTGTGCGGCTTAGCCGTGTCTGGAAAAGTGAGATCCTGGGGGTTGAGCCGAGGAGAGGTGTTCGGACCAATGAGGCAATTTTTTGGCCTCTGCATCGCATAGGTGTTGGCTCCAGACTGGCCCACCTGGAGGAAATCGGCAGTCGCCTTTTCCTGTCCCCCTTTTCAACCCTTTTTCTTTCTTTCTTGCCTTTTTCATCTTTCCTGTCTTCTTTCATTTCTTCTCACTCGGAAATTTCTGGGCGGCAAGAGTTAACCTGGCGTAGTTATCCACCTTGAGTATTTCATATTAGGTTATAGTAGCTATCTACAGCTGGCGTCTTCGATTGCTTCTGGTCCCGTAGCGTCCCGTTGTTGAGCCTGGTGGTGCGCGGCTGGCATAGCTACTGAAATTATAGTTACAGTTATGACTTTTTCATCGCTCCCCCGACTCCCTCATCACCGTCTTTACAAGAGAGGGCGCACCGATCAATCCCTGAAACGTATAGGTCAGACCAAAGAGATGTACCAGAAGTACCATGTTCTACGTTGTCTAAGTCATGAAAAAACTGCAAGGACACTATCACCATTTGTTGCCGCAAAATGTCTCACTGCGAAACTAGGTGCCGGCTACAAGGACACGAAAATGGCCAGCAGTGATCTGTTTCTCGAAGTCCGTGATAAGAATCAGTTCGAGAAAGTGTCCGGACTTGAACTTGCTAACACTCCCGTCTCGATCAACCCACCCCGTTCTCTGAACAGTACACACGGAGTCATATCTGAGCAACACCTACTAGACTTGAGTGAAGCAGAGCTCATTCAGGGCTGAAAGGAACGGCACGTGACAATGTCCAAGGAATCAACATCAGTGGGATGACAAAGCGATCCGCACAAGTACTCTACCCGAATACATTGAAACAGTCTATATGAAAATTCAACTTAGACCTTACATTCCGAAGTCGCGCCGCTGCTTTAAGTGCCAGCGATTCTGTCATAGCTTTCAGAGCTGCCGGGTGGTACCAGATGTGCAAAGTGCGTGTCGCACGATCATCCTGCTGACAATTGTACCGAGTCAAACACCTACGGAAACGGCGACGGTGGCCACCCTGCATTCTCCCGGTCATGTAGGGAAAATGAAATAATTACGCTGAAGATCGAAGAGAACATTCCTTTCAGGAAGCGCGACCGCGCATTTCCTTCCTTCATACCGCAGGGTGTGATGGTGCAGTGCGTAAGTGGGCAACGTAGCAGCCGGCATGTGCCCGGCCCACAGGGAGTGTGGCCGCGGCAGTGACACTAGCCACCCAAACGACAGCGGCCAGCGCTGCTGCGCTGTCTCTGAAAGAGGGCCCATCGACCTCTGGGTTGGCGGCCTCTAAAACCCTAATTTATAGTCGAGGTCTTCCCCGAAAACACCCCGCTCCAGTGAGCGAAAGTGCAGCAGCTCCCAGGAGCCAATGGACACAGCTCCAAGCCAGACGACGCAGCCAGCGCCTCGGGTGCGGCGCGATACTCGTGACGGCTACAAGAGCAACAAACCCCGGATTACAGGGCTTGAAAAGGCTCCGTAAGCCAACTTGACTCCTCTTGACATGCAGCAAAAAAAACACTAACTGCATTGATACACAAGTATTACACTGCAACGTGAGAGGTATTATACACCACCTCGATGACATTGAAGAACTTCTACATAAAAAAATCAAAGCCCCTTCTTAAAAAAAGAAGATGGCTGAGTGCGAAGCTTTCTCCCCTGCAAACTGAATCAGGTCAAAGTCCAAAGCCAACGACCATGCAACGAATCGAAGAAATGCTGAGTGACCCAATGCGACGCATATGTGATTTGATAGCTTGTTTAGGATTGTATTTTTATAACGTTGAAGTTGAATTAAGACACATTTCGTGACGTTGCACAGCCTTTATTTTAGATCATATAGCCATTGATTACACGCACACACTCACACTTTCACGGACGACTCTATACTTGCACAGTATTGCCCATGTGATCGCTGTTGTACACGGTCAGAGGCTCTGCAGTTGCCAATACACGGGATTGGCTTTACGGGCACGATCGCGTTCGCGCTTACATTTGCGTACGGCAGCTTCTTCTGCCGTGCGCTGCACCCGTGGCGTACGGACGAATCAGTGAGACATAGAAAGCTTGGCTTTATTATAATACAAAGGTGCTGTGCGTACCGGAGACGCATCTTCAATCTACACAGCGATTCCCTGTACCAAGTCTCTCTAATCTTCGTTGGGCCTTTTGCCGCCTTCACAGTCTCACAGATGCGAACGATTTTTAGTCAGCGCTTCACCAATGCGATCCAACTCTTCTGCAACGTCCTGAAGGAAGTTGTTGTAGGTATTTTTATCTTCAAGCGCGTATACAGCGAGCTTCTTTTCGAAGACTTTCTTGACAATGTCAGCGGCTTTAGAGGTGATTATTCCCTTGGCAACATGGCCGACGCCCTTGCCGACTTCCTTCGCCACCTTGCCGACGCCTTTCCCGACAGCCTTAACTCCTCTCTTAATTCCCCTCCAGATTCTTTTAAAGAAGTATTCCTCCACCTGTAACAAAATTAAAGAGTTTATTATAGAGATTGTCCAGCGAGTACATGCGAGTAAAGATAACTTTGAGTAACATATTGCTTTATTGAACAAAATTTAACAGGCCAGCCAGTACGGAATCTCATGTGAGTGTTTATTGTAACAACTTACGTGTATTGAAAGATTCAGTGCAACAGAGAGCGCGTCACTATAGGCGTGGCTTCAGTGTGAGAGAAGTATATCATCCTTGTTTACCATCGATGTTTGATATACAATCTGGGTTTGCTAATATGAGCTTTTTCATTGACTTCGTGAACTTTTGGATTATCATCGTCGCTCTAGAGTCGGTAGCATAACGTTGTCATTCGCAATTTGATCGGTGAAATTACGACTACAGAAGGAAGTACTCTGCCATTAACGTAGCTTAATCTTTGTCATTCCCGCTGCATAATAATGCTTTGGGTGGGATTTCGGCCTCACCGACCCTTGCAGTCAATGCTCACCTGTTGCTAAGTCTATGTTAATCAGCAAGCAGGAGATTAGAGCGCCACAATGTGTCTCTGTACAAACAAGCAATGTTTGTGTCGCACTAAAAATCAGCTATAATGAACTTACTACAGACAATGCAAAACAATCACAAAAATGAATTGCCAAAAGAAGTTACTCGAGATGCATCACGAAGAGAAAAAACATGAATAACTTGGCGAAAATGTCTGAATTTCTGAGCTGTAGAAAGGTGGGGCAAAGTTCCTGCCTCTACCATACCCCCTAGTACAATATCCCGGTCGTATGGAATTCAGAGGAATAACAAACTTCTATCAGTGTTAGTTGTACAAGCCTACTCATTTAGTATTTTACAATTATAGAATCACGTCAGCCGCCGGGATATTTTTCTCTCTTAACTAGTGGTAACACCAGGTTTACCAAGATACAACAGTGTATATATCTTTACTGTTTTTGTAATAGGTACAGGTTGTAAGCTGTCAGCGTTTGCTATGCTCAACAGAGAAGAAAGAGCAATAACTGAAGTCGAGCGACTGTACGAGCTGTAAAACAAGTCATTGTCTAAACGCTTCAAACATAGTAAAGATTTTGAAGTGTGTGGATTCTAAATAAAGGAGGTGTATTATATAAAAAACTGAAATTTAGGCTTTATAGGCCAATAATTGTTTCTTTTGTTGAGTGGCACACGTACATAATGAGGTGTCCAAGTTTCTCTTGGCTTTCTTTTGTAAGGAGTGATATGGTCAGTTCCACCGACAGGTCTTAAATAATTGTTACGCTTAGCCATTTATAACTGCACACAGCAGTATCTGCTATGTGCGATACGGTTATCTAGAGCAGCACCTAATAAAGCATGCTCGGCAGAAGTGCGTATCTCCTGATAAACAATACAGGCGTCCACAAATACTTTGATGCTTAGTCATTTCCAGAACGATTAGATTAGGAAAAGGCGTCAAAATAAAAACAAAATATAAAACGCGGACACTTGGTTGGTGAGCGTTTTTTTTTCTTCTGGGCACCATTTGAAACTGATCATTCTTCCAAGTCGCACAATTGCCAAGTCTTTCTGAACAAGTATGCTTAAGAATTAAAAGAAAGGTAGTGGCTAAACGGCTCCTTCGTCTACGACGTCTCCTTTCAAATTCTTTGACAGATAAGCGAAGTCGTCCAGCAGTGTACATCCACCAAACCTTGTTTGTTTAGGCATGTTTCAAGTAAAGCGACGTCAGGCATGAGCAAGCTGAACAGCTTAATTCATGCTTCCCTCAGGTCAGCGCTGATTCTGTGTGTGTTGTGATAAGCGTGACTGAGTCAGCGTAGCCTGCTCTGATCGGCGTGCTCATTATTGCTGTAACGACTACTGCATCTTCACCCATATAATTAGGCGCGCTGTTTCAGCAAGGAAATTCTTCCATTCTGTGCCCCTCAACGCGGTACTATGAAAACGTTGGCTTCTCGCAACAGACCAATGATTCGAATACGCTCCGCAACCGATCCACTGATATGATTGGTGCGAGTGCGTCCGTGCTGCAGCATTTCGCAATTACGAAGACGTTGAAGTCGTAACTGCGACCTACAAGTTAACCGGAACGCTAACTAACCCAAGGAGAAAACGCAACTATTCTCCGAGCAGTTAGCTCGGCTGACTGTCCTTCAAGTCGCCTTCAGTTTACGTTCGCTAACAGCCGGGAGGAATCCCAGCGGCAACGATTCTTCAGGAGACTGTTTTAATCATACTGATATATGCCCTAATAAAAATTAACATCTTTAGCGCGAGCTACGGTGTCGCATGAGACGTTGTGCGTATGCATAGGTTGAAAACACTTCGGTAGTTTCAGTAGAATATGCACTATTGTACTTGAATGCTGACTCGTCTACTTAAAATACTCAATATGTATAAATGGTGCTTGGCGCACACATGCTGGGATAAATTTGCGCAATATCTCGCTTTAATAGTAATCAATCCCAACCAGGCAGATCAGTCGCTTTTCTAACACAGCATGCAGTGGCTGCTTGTGTTCACTACGTTATAGATAAAAGGTTAAAGTAGAACATGCGTAAAGCGCACAAGAATTTATTTGTTAGCGTTGCTCTAAAATCTGCGCTTTATACGCTGGACATCCGAGTTCGATAATGAATTCATTGAAATCTTAACGCGCCAGCGTTAAGGGTGCCGTGTTGCAGCAAATCCGGATTTGGTGTGGGCGCAAGCATCCGTGTCTTGGAGGAAATAATCATACCGAACCACGTTATCCCGAACCACCCCAGCCGGGCAAGCCATTCGCGTGGCGCAAGGCTTTAGCGAACAAAGTAAAAGCCGTCGGAAAAATCGTAAAGTATGACTTAACCACAACCCTACAGGCGTGATAGCGTCCGATTGTAGTTTGAATATAGCGAGAAAAAAAAAAGCCTGATAAGCAGCCAGGGATCTTTCAGTGCGTCGCGTTCCACTCTTAAAGGCGAAGCTTCAACGCCCCCAAATTTTTTTCTCGCCTTTCCTTTTTTATTTTGTTTATTTTTGCTGTAGCTCGCATGACGTGCGTAGCGAATTTTTTTTAGCATGTATAGATGGCTTGCGCTGACGTCATTGTAGCCATCATGTTGGTGCACCAACACGATGGTAAGCTGGGTCCGTAACATCACGTGAATCTTTCAATAAGATGGATTGGGACTGAAGTGCTCGTAGTCGCCATGTTGGTGCCCCAAAACGGTGATAAGGTGGGTGCGTGACGTCACGTGAAAGCTATCATATTTCACAAGGCAACATTACAGGAAGCAGTGCGTCCTAACTGCTGTCGCACAGCAGTGATGATCGTCCGCTCACAGCGTTCAAGTAACTTGCTTTGAGCTGTGCCGACGTGCCCGACAGATCACACAAACAGCGTATACAACGTGGTGCATAAAAGCGCAATAAACGTACTTATACGCATTAACCGACAGTGCAACAAATCTGGCTGTCGAGCGACAGAGAGGAAACGCTGAGCGCGGACATTTGTCACCAAAGACAGGAGTTTCTTACAATTACTAGAGGTGACTTTGCCGCTACGACCGTTCAGTCCACCATGGGAAGGATGGCTAGGCATGTCTTTGTATGATCTTCGGGCTTGGTGCTTCAGAGGCTCTTGTGGCTTCGTTTATTATGATTTATCTCGGCCCAAATTGCCCGAAATGTTGAAGCATGTACAGTTTTTTTATTCACAAGGTAATAGACCTGCAAGCACGCATAATCATGGCTAATTGGCAGTCGTTCCGCTTGTTCCATTCGTCCATTGCGTAATAGTTTCGAGTATCGCGCTTCAGTGCTAGAGGTGCGGTGTTCGAATCCTGCCGTCAGCCAATTTGAATTATGATTTACCTAATTATTTGTAACAAAGTACATGCTTTAAAATGATCACTTTGTATATTCATGAAGCGATTTAAAGCCTGAAGGCGAAGATGAGGCCAATCTATGTGTTGCCCATAATTACCAGACTCTCTGACATGCCCGTCCTGCAGCTCCCAGTTGACACTAGCACCACAGTTCCCTCTAGTAATTGTATGAAACCCCATGATTAAAAGATCCATGTGCCGAAATGATTTTCGACATGTGGTAGAAACTGCCCCAAGATAATACAAAAGGAACCAAGAAGTCTAGGTGTAACGGGAATCGAACCCTGCACAAGAAAGCAGAAATCAGAGATACTACCGTAACGCCTCCGCTACATATTTTTCTTATGGCATGCGTGGGAAACCTTACATGTAAGGAGCCCGAGCATAAATTGTACATTAGTACTCCTCACACAAAGTACCTAAAAATCGGGGAAGCGTACGCATGCATTGAGCGTCTCCACCAAGTCTCGCGGCTTCTCCTGAGCAGCATACACACTTCTTACAAGGGTAGCAGACTCCCGAAAAAAAAAAGATGTTGTAGATCTCGGGCTTAAGCATTCCTATATGACATCCTGCTTCTCCACAAGTTTATGCAGGCCTAGGAGAATAATATTATCGTAAGGCATATATCATCCGGTTTCCTAAATCTTTTACAGCGAAGCTGCCTAGGGCTAGGATCCAGGGATGTTTTTCGCGTCCGTCGACAAAAAAAAATACCTTCCTCAAGGGCTCATACCCCCGTAAGCACTGATACCCACGTAAGCAAGCAAAAATGCAATGGCTCCTAGCGCCATAAGCTCTAAGCACCAAGCTCTAAGCACCCGCCGGGGTGGCTTAGTCAGCTAAAGTGTTGCGCTGCTGAGCACGAGATCGCGGGATCGAATCCAGGCCACGGCGGCCGCCTTTTGATGGAGGCGAAAATGCAATAATGCCCGTGTGCTTGCGTTGTAGCGCACGTTAAAGAACCCTAGGTGGTCACAAATATTCGGAGCCCTCCACTGCGGCGTGCCTCATAATCTAAACTGGTTTTGGCACGTAGAACCCCGAAAACAACTAGCTCTAAGCAAGCGAATCGAACAGTGCTTACATTCTCTGCAATCACGTATACAACCTGCAAACAGCATGTCCGAAAACTACCATCCATGACTCATACCGTGAGGAAATAATAAACTGTGCAAAATGCAACACGAGGACGTATAAGGGACCCGGACAAGCATCATGGCTCATACCCTCTTAAGCAATAGCTCATACCCCGTAAGCAAGCAAAAAAAAAAAATCAAAGCCCTTTTCTTTAAGAAAAACAGTTTAACGCGAAGCTTTCTCTTCTTTCTGGGGTTTTACGTGCCAATACCAGTTCGATCATGAGGCACACCATAGTGGAGGGCTCCGGAATAATTTTGACCACCTGGTGTTCTTTAATGTGCATTACAACGCAAGCACACGGGCGTTTTCGCATTTCTCCTCCATGGAAATGCAGCCGCCGCGGCCAGGATTCGATCCCACGACCTCGTACTCAGAAGCGCAACGCCTTAGCTGACTGAGCTACCACGGCTGGTGAAGCTTCCTCCCATGCATATTGAATCAAAATCCAAAGCCAACGACCACGCAACGAACACAACAAATTCTGAGCGACCCGATGTGATGCATGTGATTGACTGCTTCTTTAGGATTGTATTTTTTTAACGTTGAAGTCGAATGAAGACACATGTCGTTGAGTTGCATAGCCTTTATTTGAGGTCATGTAGTCATTAATTACATGCACGTACTCACACTTTCAAGGACGACTCTAGACTTGAAGAGTATTGCCTTGTGATCGCTGTGGTAGACGGTCAGAGACTCTGCCGTTGCCGATAGACGGGATCGGCCTTACGGGCACGATTGCGCTCGCGCTCACGTTCGCGTACGGCAGCCTCTACTGCCGTGCGCTGCACCCGCGGCCTACCCATGGTTACGGCCGGGAATGCATTGCGTGGCGCGCGTAATGCAATGCAGATATGTACAGTTCGTCTGGGCAGCGTGGCGTTGCAGTTCCCATTTTCTTATCGGTACAACTGCGAATGTACACTGTAGTGTTCTACGATACGAAAGTCGTGCGCCGTTGTTCTATTGAGCGCGCAGATGCCCAAATAGTTCCATTGTGTAGGTTGGCTTTCCTGCAGCGCATTTTCGTTGCCCGGATGAATGAGTGAGATATAGAAAGTTTCGCTTTTAAATGCAATGACTCCTACCCCCGTAAGGCAAAGGCTTCAAGCAGTCAGCAAAGTGAAGCTCACAGTGGATACATTCTTTGAAATCACTCATACAACATACAGAACGGCCTACGTTTCAATAAAGAACATACTCAAAACAAGCATGTGAACCACATAATTGATGATAGAGCGCTCGTTATATCAGCGCGAAGCACGTTGCGCTCCCCGCATACGTTTCCCAGTAAAAATTACTGCTGCACAAGCGGCCGCGGTGACGCCAGCTGGGGTGTGACGTCGCTAGTCTTTCGTATATAAAATATCCAGCGTAGCAGCTGATTTCGATGTTGTTGCAGTACCACTATGGGCGGCGGCGTGCTGTAAAAATTACCATTACTCCCATTCATACCATTACTCTAAAATAACACTGCTACACTTACTATAAAGCCATAAAGCATACCTGTCTCAAGAGTTTGGTTTTCAACAGCTTTGCTGGACGTCCACTTTCAAGGGCCAAGATGACCGTGCGAAAGTGGACGTTTTAGTTTTTAAATCTAACTTTTTTCCTTTTGCGACGGTCTACAGAGAACGTCCTAAACCTTTTGGTGTGAGATCTGTTGACAGGTGTCTTGGAAGTCTAAAATATCGGCAGTT
Organism: Dermacentor silvarum; assembly: GCF_013339745.2. Taxonomy (NCBI): domain Eukaryota; kingdom Metazoa; phylum Arthropoda; class Arachnida; order Ixodida; family Ixodidae; genus Dermacentor; species Dermacentor silvarum. Next base: position 109,335,272 of record NC_051155.1, read on the forward strand.
TGAAGGTGACATTTACGACTTTGCTGCGCTCGTCTAAGTTTAAGGGAATTCAAGCACTGCGGTCATACCCGTATAAAAACCGTTGTGGACAATCAAGTAACATTCAGCTGTAAATACATAACATTATATGTGTTTAATGTCTATACGTTCCAGCACCTCGCAAGACAGAGCAATCAATACACCTGTATGAAGTGATTAAAGACAGATTATCAGTCTCGGGGACTGGAATAAATTTGGTGCGCTTTCAATTGGCTGGAATCTCCCATTTCGGTACGAACTTTTTGGCTTCTAAGACAGAGTTGATTGGAATACTATTTAACATAGGTGACAGGAAATGCGTTTGTGATGCAATCAGGTCACGGTGATGTTTTCATGTGTACAGCGCTCAGCGGTGGAAACAGGATGCTTGAACCACTAAAGCACTGTGGTATACGATGAAAGCTTTTGGGGTATTGTGACTGCATTTGGCCCCCCAGTGCCGGAGGCTCGAAAAGTACCAGCCGACATGCGGTCTGAGCAGCGAGCTTCATTCAATGAGTACTGTACAATAGGTAGCCGTGACAAATTGCACCCTCACATACTGACGTGTTTTTATCTCGCGGGATATTATCATAACTTTCAAAACGAGCCTCTTAGAGCTTTTCTGTGCAGACACAGACTATTAAACGGTATTCACCTTGAGGATGTTTGCAGAACTCATTTGTATACAAGGCACTAAAGGACGATTTACCTCATTGATATCTCCTCCCCAGTCTGGTATTGGATCGCGTAGTTCCTGGGCGATCGCACGCAGTACTTCACCGACTTGCTTGGCTTCCTCGCCGACACGTTTTGATTCGTCGTCCAGAATGACGTGTCGTGTGGTGGTCATCGTCCTCAATCCCGAGAGTCAAACCTGTGTGGAAGTGATGTAAGCATGCGGCCTCTATACGTAGATTTTCTGTAATGAGCACTCCATTGAATGAAACCAGCTGAGGGCACTTACGCTCTGCGTAAGTACCCACGCATAAAGCTATAGAGTGTGATCCACTTGCGATATGTACAAGCACCACAATAACGCGCAAGGGAATGCGGGTAATCAAGGCCGCGATATTGTAGCGATGGCTTTTCTGATGTCATTTCTTTTAGCACTTCGTGAGTGCTCAGGGCGACGCCCTGCCTGCGCTATCACTGGGATAAACGTGGTGAACGGTGGCTGATAGCAGTGACATATAATCGGGCGGCAGGCGTCGCTTCATTATACCAGCTCAAAATTCAAAATTCTTAACATGAGCGAAAGTAAATATCTTTACACTGAAGGTCACGGTGGAAATTTCATCTCGCTCAGTGATTACTTGAGCACAAAAGAACAAAACAGAATATGAAGAACAAATTCAGAGAATGTCGTAAGCTTGAAGCATTTGTAGAAAGAAATCGTGCCCCTCATTCAACTATTAGCCAGTTACAGCATGGTGACACGGCGATATAAAATGTGTTTTAGAAGTTAGTTGATTACTTGTAATGCAATGAGCATTCTTAGTCTACTTAGTAACCTTCAAACAATTTTTACATCACTTTATAAAGTGGCCACTTACCGGTGAGCGCGGTGCAGCCAATTAGAACGACTATGATAAACACTTCCTTCATGATGTCTGTTGGGAAGGAAAGAAAAAAAACGTATGTAATGCACAAAAGTCAGCAGTTAGACGACCACAAGCTCTCACCCAGGAAGCGCACCGATACTTATTCGTTCAAGTGAGGCAAATAAAATTTTGCAGCACCTAATTTCGACATTACAGTTACAAACAGAAAAGTCGAGAAGCTTATCAGCAAGGGCACAGATGAAGTGCGTTCTTAGTGTACTATGTTCAGCACCTTTCGTTCGTAAAGGCTCTAGAACATCTGTAGCAGCGTTGATACGCACATAAAACATTTTTCACTTCATTATTTGTGGAAGGCAAATGAGGCCGGTCCAAAAAAAGTGTTGTCACTGGCAGTGAGCAATCAGCATGCCACAAAATAAATAAAAAATTCTCGACAAAGTTATCATGCTTCGCTTTCCAGATGAAACTAGGTTGAGGTATAAATTGGTCTATTTCACAGCTCAGAGAGCTTTGGTAGAATTACGACTGTTGTACAATGAATTCAACCTGAGAAGTGTGATAGCGCAGTTACTACACTGATGAGAAGGGGCACATTCATGTTACAAACATAGCGTATAAATTTACTTTCCAATTGGGAAAAAGTATTGAGTCAACTTATGAAGCAAACGTTTGATGTGTGCGTTCGTAATTACGTGGGCAGATATATTCACAAGCAGCTCAATTCTATTATCGATGGCTAAATGATACTCTCTTTTATGGCCCGCCAGCATATAAGAAAAATATGAAGAACCGACATTTTTCTGAAAGATTCTCAAAGACTACGCGCAGTCCTTACCGTGTATCGTAGTGTGTGGCTCACCACGGTGACAATATACCTGGTGGCACTGTTCAGAGTCGTTGCTTTATAGCATAGCCGTTTATTCGGTATCTTCATAATTGGTGCCTGCTTTGAGCGAAACAGATGGAAGCTGATAAGAAGGCCGAAAGAGTAACGCAAAAGTTTGCTCTTGGCAATCACGACTGTTTCCTAGTGTATCTTTATTAACTCCGCACATTGTGCTTTGTCTCTGAAGCGAAACACCTGCCTATTCAGCCAAACTTTGAACATCGACACTTACATTGTATTGTTTCTTTCCATAATTGTATTTTTTTTCGTTACTTCCTCACATTGTCCTTTGTCTCTGTAACGAAAGGTCTGCCTATTTAGAGCCCGACTTTGAACATCAATGTTTACATTGTATCGTTTGTTCGTTATTATTTTCCTGAGCTTCTACAACGCCACACCATCCTTATCACCACCATAATCGCCATGATTATCAACTGGCTGATTCGAGTGATAAAAAATAATAAATCACACCATACAATCTTCGAAAAATACAGTTACTGGTTATATTCTGGGTAGTGCAAGCTGCCGCCATAATGTGAAAATGTCATTTGTCAGCGCTGTTTGCGTCACAGGACGGCTTTACCCCTCTGCCGGTGCAATAAATACAAATACAGTGCAATTTGACGATATTTACGTGTAGCTGATGCAGAATGCTACTAGTACTCGTACTGGTCCGGTACGGTTACTCCTAGCCAATTGGCCAAGGTGGCAACCCAATATTAATCGGAACCTGTCTGTTTGCTCTTCTGCAGCCACACTGTGGCAACTGATCCACACATCACTCCCGGTATTTCGTGAAAGGTGCGCAATGGGTCTTTCTGGATGCAAGCCTCGTTACGAGGTCACCGTTCACGGCTTCGCGGGTCGTGAAATCGTGCGCCAACCGGTGAGCCTGTTCGTTGGGGTTGCAGCCGTGCGGTTGGATCGAGTCCCCCAGGTGGGCCGTGAACCATGAAATGTGGAAATATGCTTCCGTGCCGATTTGACCGAAATTAGTGAGGAGTTCAGACTATTTCAATTGCGCGGCCGAATGCACGTGAGTGTTGTGGTGCGGCGATGAATGAAGAAGAGGAGCCGGTTTCTGGCGCTGAAGCGGCCTATTCCCAAATTTAGGTTTAAAGTATTTTTAATTCTCCTTTCTTTTTGTTATATCAAACTACCCGGTTTTTGGCCAATCCCAGAGTGGGTATGTGCCACTCCCAGCACGGCTCTACATCTACATCTAGAGGTAGCCATGCCACCAGCCTGAGCTGCCTTGTCTGGGCCTTCGTGCTGAACGAGCCGAGCAGTCCATCTACTGAAGGCCGGTGTTCCTGGGTGAGGTGAAAGAGCAGGTCGGCTGTACCTGCGCCTGATCTGGCCTGCTGCACTGATGTGCGAGCATCCGACGCCGGCGTGTTCCGGTGCAGCCGAGACTTCCAAACGGACTACTGTGTGGTGGGCAGGCTTCCTGACCATTTTTCACGCAAGTGGCTCGTCGTGTGCCGGGCCTCCGCTTCGGCGTACATCCCATGCGCCACCCGCTGCTACAGATTCATCGTTGAAAGTCCTCGTTCCATGAGTGCGTGGTACCGACAGGCAATCAGACGTCATCCTGCTGTGACACTATGCACTGCTATCTAAGCGACATATAACCATGAAGTGAATTATGTGTGTTATCGTGTATGTTGCCCTAGTCCCACCACTGTCATTAAAGCCTCTCTGTGTTCATTGGGTCATTCCTGTGTGTTTGAGGCCTGGGCCCACATCATCACACCTTCCGCGCAAGTCGTGCACGCGAGACGTACTATCGACCAAAAAGTTTACGGACCAAGGGATCTGACGAGAAGCTGAATATCTCTGAAGCCCCTAAACGCAGCTTGGTATTTTCATTTCCAGCCTCTACTGGCATGTGCGAACAACATTGTGATGTACGCTTTTAGTGGCGACCTTTAAAGGCTGCTCGGATATTTAGCGTTTTCTGAAATCCCGTGCTCCGTAAACTTTTTTGGTCGATAGTACGTCGCTTGTGGTGGTTGTGCTTGTCTAACGTCAGCAACAGCTTTGCTGTACATCCCATTTCACAGGTGGAATAGGGGCAGATTTTAATGCCTAAGCATTCTTTGGCGAATACACCAGCTTCATCATGCGAAAAGTGTAATGCCTTGTGTCTGCACGCGAATGCGTAATTGACAAATACATGGAGTTGTTATCATAGTGCAAATGTAGATGATTCCCTGTAGCAAAAACCAGCGTTTTCCAGTGCCTTCCGGTGTGAAACCAGCACGTTTTTTGACACTGGATTGCACTGGCGACGCTGGCGCATGCTGGGAGTCACTGGGACACTGGTAAGATCGCTGGATAAGAGCTGGGTCACACTGAACGGGACGTGGCATCACTGCTGACGCTGGGCCGCACTGGTGTGAGCTGTATACACGCTGGTTGTCGCTGGAGTTCGCTGGCTCATACTGGAAACTGGTTCGTATGTGCAGCACTGGCGGAGTATAGGGGCTGTTGAATACTAAATGCTTGATACAGTTCAGCGAATTCTATCTGATCTCTCGAGTTCGACACTTTAATGTTTTGCCGTTTTTTTATTAATTGTTTGGAGAGCTTACCTACAGGTTGCCTTGGTGCCTTACCTCCCACTTCAATTGCTGCTTCTGAGATCACTCTAGTTGCCTTTCATTCATTACCTATATGTTGTCTTGATCTTCCTGTTCTGAAGCTGCATATTTGTTTGCGAGCACCAGCCTGAATTGGTCCGTGTTTACGCTTACTGCATCTAGGTTGGCCTGATTCTTCTCGACTAATTTTATTCTGTCTCTCTTCAAATTGAGAGAAACCCTAGACCTCACTAACCTATGGTCACTGCACTTTACCCTACCTACACTTCTACATCCGACACTACGCTGGGATTGACAGAGAGTATGAAATCTATTTCATTCCTTGTTTTTCCATTAGGGCTTTTGCAGGTCCACTTCCGGTTGCTGCGCTTACTGAAGAAGGTATTCATTATTAGGAGCCTATTCCTTTCCGCGAATTCTACCAACATCTCTCTCCTCTATTGTTCATACAACGGATGCCATAGTTGCCAATTGCCTGCTCACCAGCCTGATTTTTCCCCACTTTCGCATTGAAGTCTCCCTTGGCTACAGTATACTGAGTTTGCACCTTTCTCATTGCTAATTCAACATCTTCATAAAACTGTTCTATTTTTTCATCATCGTGACTGGAGGTTGGGGCGTGTACTGCCTTCATTCTATACTTACTATTCAGCTTTATTGCGACTGCTGCCGTCTCATTAATGCTGTAGAGTTCATCCATGTTGCCCGCTATGTCCTTATGGACTAGCAATCCTACTCCGAATTCTGTCTTATCTGGAAGACCTCTGCAGCAGAGGATGTGGCCGTCAGTCAGCACTGTATAAGCCTCACCAGTTCTTCTAACCCTCACTAAGGCCAATAATGTTCCAGGCAATGTCTGATAATGCTTCAAATAGTCCCTGCTAAGCTAGCCTCACTGGAGAGGGTGCGCGTGTTGAACGTTGCCAGGTTCAGTTTCCAGTGGCGGCCTGTCCGGAACCAGAGATTCTTAGCACCCTCTGCCGCGTCGAAGGCCTGACCGCCGCCTTGGTCATGGTTCTCGACAGCCACTGCGGACTGAGGGCCATGGGTTAACTGTAGAGTCTTGAGGGCAGGTAGTGGCCGAATACTGTACTAGGGAAGCCCATTCCTGTTCTGGTGAGGGAGCGACTTTGTTGAAGCTTAGTGGGCCTCCTAAATTTGTTGCACCTGGACTAGTATAGGCGCACTAGCTCTCGGCGATATATTTTTCTTGCCGGTGTCCGGCGCCCCTCCATGCCGTGAAAATGTGGTCGACTGGAGGAGGATTCGAACTTACGACCTTCAGATTAGAGGCCGGGTGTTCTAACCTCTGCTCCACGCCACCACCTCCGTTACTACTACCATTACTCTAAAGCACTAAGCATTGCACACCCCTTCAGCAATTGTAGTGGTTGTTTTGAACAGCTTTGCTGGACATGTATGGCGGGAGCGCGAGAAAATTTTTGATTAAAGAGCATCACAACTCGCCAGTTTTCAGTTTTATGTGCACTGGCGAGTAGTGACGCTTGAAATTTCTGAGCAACTCGCCGCCGCTGTGGCTCTTGTGTCGTCACGGTTAATAGAGAAAATATATATGTAGTCATGTTAGAGCATACCGTACACGCGAATACCGCTCCGACAGCGTTAACAAAACGCCCCAAACCAGCGAGCGAGCAGCGCGACCAGCCGCTACTGCAGCCGCTACTGTAGCGGCATCACATAATGATAGTGGTGTTAGTTTTCTAGGGAGCCTACATGCAAGCGCTGTTTTAGTGTGGTGACACCACCTAAATTTTGACCGCTATGTACCGCCAAATTTGGTGAATATACCATTTTATTCCCAATCTCGCTAGAAGTCGCGGCGCATTCCGGCGTTTTTTTTTTTTGTCACGCTCTAATGTACCCATCTTGGCACGCGATCTATTAAATTTCTTTAATTTAGTTTGCACCAATGCGCACACGAAACCTGGATACATCTTTAATATACTATTTGCCTTTTGCTTTGTTTTAACGCATCAAACTTTTTTTTCAATAGCATATAAAGCAACAAGGTATAAGGAATGGTGGCGTACTCATGGTAGTATTATCTCATGCCAAGAATGTTAACTGCATTAAGCAATTGTCGTTGACTTCCGCTAGTACACACTATTAAAGGGTGTTTCTCGAAGTGTGCTGTAATAAAAAGTGTGCTTACAAGCTGTTTAACTAAAACTTAGAAAGTAGGTCAAGTCAAGACACGCTATAGGTTTCTGGCTGCTGAGTACACAGTATATTAAAAAAAATTGAATTAGTTTCACGTCACCAACGGTTTGCGGGAGACGTGGACTGTCGGTGGTCTTTTGGCCATTTTGAATTCCCACATGCTATATTTGGCGGAATATTTACCCGCCAATTTATCTGGCGGCGGCAAGTACACTCTTAGCACGTAACGTTTAATAAAGGGGCACATTCTCACAAGTTTAAGCACCTATAAAGAAAAGTTACATAGTAACCTTATTCAAGTACCTTTAGTAAAGGGGCGTAATCTCACAAATTGTAACCTATAAGTTGGAAATAAAATTGTAACCTTTACTCAAGTAACGTTAATAAAGGGGCATATTCCTCACAATTTTGTGCACCTATAAAATAAAAGAGTTAGTTAGTAGTAGTGGTAGTTTTTATGGCGCAAGGGCAACTGTGGCCAAGAACGCCAACACAAGGTTGATGGTCGACTCAGGGTAGTGGGCAGTAAAAGAGAACGATAAGAAAGCAGTGTGTATAGGGCCTAAAATAAGTGAGTAATGATTACATTGAATGATTAAGGGCAAGCGCATGACATTTACAAGGTCACGCAGCCTCAGCAACAGTCCTTGTCAGGGCAAGGAGTGCGGAGCGCCTGACATGTAAGATAAAAAAATCTCGGCCATTTCCTCGAGAATGAGACAAGGCTGAGTTCAATGGAAATATGAAATTGCACGTAGGAAGCCTACGCTCGCTAAAAACTTAAAAACTCTTTTTAGTGAAAACATTTGGTAGTCGCCGAGAAAGAAGGACGGCTGCAGAGGTATTTGGTTCTGTACAGTTCTGGAAGTGATGTCTCATGTCTGGTTCTAGACTCTTGCACATAATAGAACATTAAGGACGGACAGTCGTTCACCACATTTGGACAGTGCGGTGCTGGAGAACTGTTTAACAGATGTGAATGTGTTGCATGTGTGTGTGTCCTATTCTAAGCCTGCATAGTGCAACCTCTTTATATCTGTGGCGTTTCTCGGTAGCATATCCTCCTATTATGGGCTTTATTGTTGCAGTTGTTTTCAACGCTGCAAGTTCCATTTTTCTGCCATTGTCTACGGACTCGGTTTCTAATGTGTGGCCTGAGGTCTTCGTAGGTACATTATCTATGTCAATAGAATTGCGTGAGCAGCTGACTGCGCAAGTCTGTCAGCTACCTCATTGCCAGCTATACTGCAGTGCCCCGGTACCCAGCACAGTGGATTTTAAGTTTGGTTTTGTGAGCCGACATGACATATTTTAGAAGGGATATTAGTTACTGGATTTTAGTTTTTTACCAGATGACAACGCAGTCACCAGCACTGATGGAGTCTGTATATATCATGGAGGCTGGTTGTTTCTTCTGTACAATCTTAGCACGCAAACGTTACTAAGGGGTATATTCTTCACAAATTTGTGTGCCTATGAAAGAAAGTTACACAGTAACCTTGAGTTAAGAAGTAACCTTTAGATAAGGGCATACTCTCACAATTTGTGCACCTATAATATAAAAGACTACGTGTACTATTAACTAAAGGTTAACGATATAGTAAACTTTAGTATAGGTACACGTAGCCTTTATGCATGTAACCTTTCGTGTAGACATACAGTCTTGCAAGGCTTCACCGTGCATCCTTCTGCGCATGTCCATGAATTTAGGACATTGATTCTTCGGCCAACCACCAAACTTCACCGCAATGCACTAGCGTAACTCACCCTGAGCAGAACTTCATAAAAATTCCACTTCAAATGATCGGCCGAATTTTTACAACTTTCGGTTACCAACGCCAGGAGGATACTCGCTTCTGAAAATATAGGCATTTAAGGCACTTAGTCATAACTTCTCTGCTGCGTTATATTAGCGCTTTGGTCAAGGTTAAAGCACTGCTATAACACAGCAGGGAAATTACGACTAAGTGTCATAAAAGCTTATGTTATCGAAAAAGGTATCCTTTCGAGGTAGCTAACGGAAAGTTGTTGAACCTCGGCTGATCTTCCGAAATACAATTTTTCTGAAAACGCTGCTCAGTGAGTTATGCTATTGCCCAGCAGTGAAGTTCAATGGGTGGCCGAAAGAGCAATGTGCAAAAATTCTTGTGCATGCGCAGAAGACGCGCGGGTGACAACGTGCAAGACTGGATGCCTATACGAAAGATTACAAAAAAAAGGTTCCTAAGAATGGCCGCAGGGGTAAGCCCTAATTTCTTGGACATGACTCATTGTCGAAAACTAAAAAATTTTCAGGACTAAAGACAAAATGACATTTTATTCCTGTGAAAACTTCATAGCGGCGACAGAACGTTTGGACGATAGTCAATACACTTGGGGACAAAATTTTACTAATTAGCTTTTTTCATTTCTTTGGGGACATGTAATTGCATATTGTAGGCAGTCAGTACTGAAAGAATACGAATTTGCCATAATTGTGCCTGGCACTAATTTAGAGAAATTGAATCTGCAATGAAGTGCGTTGCTGTTTCAGTGAATCTTTCTGCACAACCTGCAGCAAAATTCTGTAAATATCTGAGCTAAAACAGCAATGCATTTTATGGCATGTTTGCTGCAAAATTCTGTAAATATCTCAACTGGAACCGCAAGGCATTTTATGGCATGTTCGTAGTATGTGTTTTTGAGACTATTCTGTGGCAGAATGCTTCCAGCAACCGGATATGGAGTGCTGATTGACCAGCTCTGCCGTTAACCACGATTGTTTATTTACATGCTAATAAGTCAAACATTGGTATATTCGACTAATGATGATTATTCGAGTTTATTGGCGCAATTCGTACTAATAATTATTGCTGAAATTCTGTTGCGATGACTATAAAATTTGTTCCGCAGAATTCAACATTTCGTCTCAAATTCTCTTTTTTTAATATTCAAGGACAGACTGGTTAACGACGCGTAAACCTTTGCCACCTTGCTATTTACAGCGCAGGTCAGTTACACAAGGCAGTTTCCAGGAATTAGTATAGAATGCACGATGCATCAAGACAGTTGTACCTTTTGAAATAAGCTGGCACATACTTGGTAATTTTGGATTAAATGTGCAAGACACAAAATAATTGATGAAATACACAGTATGTTGCTTTTGTATAGGTGAATTCATCGTATACAGGTTCGTCCCAAAACATATCTTTTTTTTTGCTGCGGGCCATCTTGAAAGTTTTTTGCAAAAAGTATCATGTCGTCATCCCATGATAGTGAGATTTATAATAACTATATTTTGCACAAGTGGAAAGTTATCTGAAAAGGCGGCACATTTCAGAATGAATACGCATTTCAGCATGCAACATCTCTTGTATAAAAAAAATCATAGAGGTATGAGACGGCAGCACCCACATTCTGGAAATATTGTGAGTAGCAGCTGTGAGAAGGAAAGCTGACACAGTGAAAATGTCATGATTACTTTATTTGCATATACAAAACAAGGTAACTTAAAGATTTCCCTTCACAAGCAAAAATACATTTTGCCTTGGTCTGTTTTCTTCGTCACGGCCATGAAGCAGTAATGAAAAAACATCCGAGTACAGCGCTGCCTGGCAGCACAAATTTCTACAGCATCACGAGGAATGGGGCAAAAAAAGAGAAATGTGGAAGGTCGTGTACAACATGTTAAAATACAAATACATATAAGTTTTAGACTTCCATGAGGAGGACGATCTCATTCCTGTTGCGAGCACAATCATCTCTCTTTGCTGTTATTATGTCAGTTGCTAATTCTCCGATCTCCTTGCTGTGAAGTGGAGCCTACAACGACAAAAAAGTAATCTTAGAATCTCATAGTTACTTCTTAGCGTCGCCCCGCAAACAGCTATTACCATGTAATGAAAGAGACATAAATAAACCAGAAACAGATGAAAAACTACCACAGAAGAAATAATTAAACGCCTAAGGTGAATATACTCGTATGTCTACAAAATGTCGGTAACAATAAAAATTAAAGAATAAAAAACTGAACAAAAATGAATTCTCAAGTCAGTTCGTACTCCCATCCAGTACAAGTACAAAAGACAACACCGCAATAATGTGACAGTTTAACAGTCAAAACGCAATATCAAGTGATTACAAACTAAATATCACCACAAAACACCAGTTCCGTGCATGAGGTCAATGTTGTGCGTCCGCACAAAAGTGCAACATAGACTTGAGATTTAAGAATAACCAACACAGTGACTGATAGTGATAAAAAATATTAAAACAACAGTGTTTATGAAGCGAGCAAGTAGTTTACTTAAATAAAACTGAACAGTGCGAGCGTGAATTGACGGTGAAATTTACGACAGACACACACCAGCAAATAAATAGTTGAAGCATTGCTTACCTAGGTCACATTTATTGCTGTCTTCGGCATTCATTACAGCAGTCACAACACAAACGATGCTCACGACTCTCAGGTTAGCGAAGAACTTTTACCATTGTCCATCCGCAATGCGTCTCGTCGCAGCGGCCACGCAGCACGCCAAACATGTCCCTGCTCCACGGCCGGCGTCATGGCTTCTTTTCAGCGGCGCGCGCGCGCCTTTAGGAGTCCTTTTGGTAACTGTACCACCCGTCACGAGTGACTCAGACACACAACACGCTTGGTAAGCGCACGCCACCAAATCCGAGAGCGGGAAAACGTGCTTAAAGCGATGAAACAAAGCGCGACACGACCGTTTCAAAACGACACCACAGGCGATACTCTTCCCGGCATGCATCGCGAGACCTGCGCGATGCGGAGGAGATATGACAGCGCTCATGTTCGACTGAAGCTGAAGCGCGTTTGATTACGCCCGGCATCTAGCGCAACTAAAGATAATCAAACTATAGTTCCGCCAAAGTATCACAGGACGATATATATATCAAGACGCTAATATTCTAATGTTTCAGGATGTTGCTGTTCATTTGTATTTGTATGTTTTCTCCCTGCTCATTTGGCCGGCCGCCATTGTGGCCTCCCACCGCGAGCGCACGTTCATCTCTCTACGAGACCTTACTGGAGAGGCTGTCGCCCATTGTCATGTGAATGTAGCGGCGTCTTTCTCGCGTGTTAGTGAGCGGGCAAAATTGGTGCGTGTCTGGCGTTCTCTAATGAACCCAACATTTGCTGTAATTTAGAAACCACTGCCTCTATTACGTCAAAAATACAAAAAAGAAAGAAAAGAGGAAAAAGAAAGCGCGGTGGCCTCAGTTGCAGTGCACAAGTAAGTCTGATTACGAAGCATGTTTCTCGCCCTGCAGATTAGTTATTCGACCTGCTCTACGCTTTGATTCTGTCGGTCGTCGAGATTTTGCAAGACTTTAGCGTGCCCCCACGTGCGACCTTCAGTGTGCGCCCGCTGTTAGTGGGTGTCGCGTTTCAGGAGAATATAAAACAAACGTGAATATAGGGAGCATTGATACACAAGGAAATAATAAAAAAAATATTGGGTACAAGTATACATTCAATCACCATAATGCATCCGATTTTAATTTTTGTGCAGGTACACATGTCTATGTTTCTTACCACAGCCTAAAATGCCTGCAGCGGTAGTGGGGGGTTTTCCATCACATTGAACTGTAGTTATAATTCAAGCCACAACATCGTTTGCCACAATGTTCTTCGATGTATGTTCACTGTTTCTGTGGCTTCCTTTTAGATTATAATGACACGTATGTAGTAGAGATCAGTAACGAATGAATTGCTGCTGTCTCTCTTGAGCATACGCTCGTGCAAGATTTAAATTTCTTTTTTACATTGCGAAACCAAAGATCCCCACTGGTGTCAATAAAAGATTAATTTAGTCCAACGAGCCTCATTCCCTCGGCCGCACAACATATCGAATAGGTTAGTCCCGGCCAAAAACACCACATTAGGATCGCAATACGACACAATAATAAGTAAACTTCCAATCCATACTGTAGGTCCCCTAAGCCACGAATTCCAACTCGTTTAGAGGTTACAGCCTAAAGGTTACATGGCATTTGGCGTTGCAGTAACCTTTAAAATAGACGCTTCGGCACATGTAACCTCTAGCCGCGACGGAAATTCGCGAAAACACAAAGATCAAATTTTTTTAGTCACCGAGTAACCTTTATATTATAAGTTACTCGCAATTATAGGTTAACATAAAGGTTACCGTGCTAAGAGTGTAGGATGTGCTTTACGGCCAGAAGGATGCCACAGCATTCTGCAGTAAAAATGCCTGCTTTTTCGTTCATTCTTTTCGATTCGGAGAATGGAGGGCAATGTGCGGCACATACGGCATCCGAGGACTTAGAGGCATCAGTGTAATACTCGGCACACCTGTATTTTGCCTGCAAGTACATAGAGTGCTCATTTATTGCGAGAGGATGCCCATGTTTGCCCACCTCAAGGAATGACATATCACAGTTAAAAGCGTCTATTTCCCACGGTGCAATGGCCTCTTTATGGGACACCACCTGGAGGTTAGAGACCGGTATGTGCAGGCTTTCAATGTGTGACGCGACTCTGATGGGATATGGTGGCGTTGCTGATGGTTGCCTCAAGAACAACTGGGTGTTGTGTCCCGCAAGAGTTCCCCAAATGGATGTTCTGCATGAGAGAGCACCTTAGTGGAATACACTATGCTTGTGCACTGCCTTCGCCGTTCCAGTGACCATTTGTTCGCCTCAACATACAGGCTGGCTATTGGACTAGTTCTGAAAGCACCAGTGGCCAGACGGAGCCCAAGGTGGTACACGGGGTCAAGCATCTTTAGCGCAGACTTTGACGCTGATTCGTACACTACCGAGCCATAGTCAATGCGTGACAGGACAACGCTATTCAGAAGGTTAAGTAGACAGTCACGGTCTGTACCCCATGACTGAGGGGAAAGGATCTTTAGTAAGTTCATTGCTTTCAAGCATTTCAATCGCAATTGCTTGATATGTGCAACAAAGGTGAGCTTTCTATCGACCACAACACCTCGGAATTTGTGATCTTGTTTAAAGGCTATGGTCTGCCCGTTCAATGTGATGTTGGGGTCCGGCCTAATGCCACGCTGTTGAGAAAAAGGTAAGCAGACGGTTTTTCCACAGTAGAATTTAAACCCATTTTCATCTGCCCAGCTTGAGAGTTTATTTACACCCAACTGAATTTGCCGTTCACAGATGGCCAAGTTGCAGGATTTGAAACTGCTCTGGACATCGTCTACGTAAACAGAGCAAGAGATGGTTTTGGGCAATACACTGCTTAGGGAGTTCATTTTAATTATGAAAAGCGTGGAGCTGAGAACACCACCTTGGGGAACGCCATTCTTCTGCATGAACCGCTTCGATAGAGCATTTCCAAGACGAACCACGAAGGTGCGTTCGGAGAGGCAGCTTTCTATAGTATTAAGCATGTTTTCCGAGACTCCAAGAGAATGCAGATCACGGAAAATGCCATAACGCCAGGTCGTGTCATAAGCTTTTTCCAGTCGAAGAATACAGAAAGGCAATGTTTTTTTGTGGATAAAGGCATCCCTGACATAAGATTCAAATGCTACATGCTGGTCAGTTGTTGACCGACCAGACCTGAATCAAGTTTGACGTTGGTCAAGAAGGTCGTTATATTCAAGGAAATACACGAGGCGGCGATTTATAATTTTTTCAAACACCTTGCACAAGCAACTAGTCAAGGCAATGGGCCTGTAGCTAGCTGCAAGTGTGGCTTCCTTTCCTTGTTTAAGAATGGGTATGATAACAGCCTCTTTCCAGGCTTTGGGTAGGCGCCCAAAGGACCATATCTTGTTAAACAGAAAGAGGATGGTTATAAGGGTGTGTTCATGTATTTGCTTGAGCATGCCATATGTAATCCTGTCTGGGCCTGCTGCTGAGTTGCCACATGTTCCCAGAGCCGCCTTCAGTTCCTCCATAGTGAAAGGGCTATTGTACCCTCCAGTGGATGGTCTTTTATCACGGATAGGTTTCCATTCCTCCGCTAGCTTGTGTCGCATGAAGGAGTCTGTATAATGTGCTGAGCTGAAAATATATTCAAAATGAGGACCTATTGCATCTGCTTGGTGTTCCAGCGTATGACCAGCAGTGCTGACCAGAGGCACTGGGTGATCACTGCGCCCTTGAAGTGCTCTAAGTCTGTTGTACAGTTTATGTGTATCTGTGTGGGAGTTTATAGATGAGAGGAATGACTGCCAGCTTTCCCTTTTGGAAGCACGTCGGATACGCCTGCCTATTTGCTTTAGCACGCTTGAAGTCTATTATATTGTTAACTGTAGGATACCTGCGGAATGTCGACCATGCTTTCTTTCGGTTCTCACGGGCATTCTTGCATTCCGCATTCCACCATAGCGTATACGTTTGTTTTGTGTCTTATTCGATGTCTGTGGGATTGATTTCTGTGCGGCTTCTATAATATGCAGGGTGATCATGGATTGTAATTCGTCTATACCTAGTTCTACGATCGGAAAACTGGGCAGTTTAGAGAGTTCTCGGAACTTCTTCCAATCAGCAGTCTGTTCTTTAAATTTCCTACGATTATTTAAACCCACATTTATGTTTCCTGTGTGTTTTAAGCAAACAGGAAAGTTGTTGCTTCCATACAGATTATCGATAACAGCCCACTCAGTGGTTGCCAAGAGCACCGGAGAGCCAATAACAAGGTCTATTGCTGTGTATGAGTTGTGTGCTATATTAAAGTATCTTGGGTCTTTTTTATTAAATATACCGGAACCGGAGGACAATAGAAATTTTTCGATTAGCAACTCTTGAACATCCCCATAGTGGGTGGTGCGCATTGAGATCTCCAACCAACATGAATGGATCCGGAAGCTGGTCAATAAGTTTTTCAAATTCTTCGACGGAGAGGTGATGATCCGGAGGAATATATAGTGAACATACAGTTAATATTCTCCCAAAAGTTAGAGCCCGTATTGCCACTGCCTCTAAATCGGTAACTGGAGTGATACTCTGACAGGGAATAGTGTTTGGCACAATAGCGACGCCACCCGATGAGTGGGCAGTGCCTTGCCTGTCTTTCCGGTATACTGCATATTCTTTTAGAGAGTTTGTGCTTGTTGGGTTTAAGTGTGTTTCCTGTAGGCAAAGTATGTTTGGTTGGCATTGTGCAAGTATTTCATATATGTCATCCAGATTCCTGAGTAGCCCTCGGCAGTTCCAGTGTATAATGCTCTCAGCCGCCATTTTGATAGTATAAGGCGACGGGTTATTCAAATGTCACCGCCTTTATTTGGTGGCTGGACTGGCGGATGTTTTTTCTGTTTGAGGCGGTCTAGGAAACTCCGCCTCTCCTTGGGGGACTCTATCGGCGTCAGAGACATCGAGGATCCCGGGGTCACTTTCATTGCTTCCTGCGGAGACTCGGAAGCGGATGAGGGTTTGTCAAGAGGGGTAGACGCCCTCTCAGTTGTCTGTGTTGTTCCACAGGTGTGTGAGAAGTTGACATCTGGAACTTGGAAGCTTGGTGCAGCCGATGGCTGCTTACTGGGGGGCCGAGAAAGGCGCGCATCAGCAAAGTTGTACTGCGTGCCCACCGTAACTAGACGCCGCCCGGCCCCCGGCGTGCTGCGTCAACGTAGGATCTTGCCGAGAGAAGCGAGAGCTTCTTCCGGGCATTCAGGGAATGTGATGTTTTCTGTTACCTTGATTTGAATGATTTTTTTCTCATTTTAAAACATTTCACAGGTTCGCGAGTACGCGGCGTGCGGCCCATGACAGTTGGGACATTCTGTTTGAGTGGCACTGCAGTTTTCGGTTGGGTGCTCGTGAGCACCACACTTTGCACAGATCAGTTTTCCGCGACATGTGTTGGATCCGTATCCGTACTTTTGGCACTTAAAACATCTTCTCGGGTTTGGGACATATGGGCGGACGTTGCAGTGAATGAACTCTGCTTTCACAGCGTCTGGTAGGCGGGAACGATTAAAAGTCAAGACGATATGGGGTGTCACTACATCTTCACCGTTTCGCCTTATGGTGATGCGGCGTAGTGCGATGACACCTTGATCTCTGAAGCCATCGAGGAGGTCCGAGTCTGTTTCGCAGATCAGATCACGTTCTGATTTATCGCCTTGAACTGTGTCTAGACTGCGGTGGGGGGTAATGGACACCTGTAAGTGGGCAAACTGCTTTTGCTTGAGGAGGATGTCGGAATGATCTTTCTGTGACACTTCAACAAGAAGATCACCGGATGACAGTTTCTTTGCTTCATTGTTTTTTCCTATTAGTTTCTCGAGGGTCCTAGCGATAACAAAAACGGACATTGCAGCAACTGAGTTGCTGTCTACAAGAGAGTGGATGATCAGGAGTCGTGGGAAGTGATCACATTCAGTTCGAGTTTTGTCTAAGATGTCTTCGGTGCAGCCCCTTTTCAGGAACCGATCGGGTTGTTTGGAAGAAGTACTCATGCGATATGGGTATGCCGACGGTTCCTAGAATGTCACCTGTGTTTCACCGTCTTATTCACAGGAAGGTCCCGGGGCTCGCCGCCTGGTAAACAGACGAAGAGCCCGTCGGCCGGAGCTTGACCATGGCCCCGACCGCCACCGTTCATGGTTTCTACCCTTCACCTCAAAACCTTTCGCCACGGTGTGGATGACAGCTTCGGTATGGGGGCTAAGGGTCCGTGGTGGCGCCAAGCACCATCACCTTGATACTCAAGGTGCCCTTGCGGGTATAAAATAAAAAAATTTAATATAATACAAAAGACTACGTGTACCTATAATAAAGGTTTCTCTATAGTAGCCTTTGGTATAGGTACGCGTTGCCTTTTTGTATAGTAACCTTTCGTAAAGGCATACAGTGTTGCAAGGCTTCACACGTGCGTCCTTCTGCGCACGTGGATGAATTTAGGACATTGATTCTTCAGCCAACCACCAAACTTCACCGCAATGCACTAGCGTAACTCACTGAGCAGAACTTCATAAAAATTCTACTTCAAATGATCGGCTGAATTTCTACAATTTTCGGTTACGAACGTCAGGAGGATACTCTCTTCTGAAAACATAGACGTTTAAGGCACTTAGTCATAACTTCCCTGTTGCGTAATATTAGCGCTTTTGTCAAGGTTAAAGTACTCCTATAAACCAGCAGGGAAATTACGATTAAGTGCCGTAAACGCTTATGTTATCGGAAAAAGGTATCCTTTCGACGTAGCTAACGGAAAGTAGGACGTTGACTAATCTTCTGAAATACAATTTTTCTGAAAACGCTGCTCAATGAATTACGCTAGTGCCCTGCAGTGAAGTTAAATGGATGGCCGAAGGAGCAATGTACAAAATTGATGTGCATGCGCTGAAGGATGCGCGTGTGAAAGCGTGCAAGACTCTATGCCTATACGAAAGATTACAAAAAGGTTCATAAAAATGGCCGCAGGGGTTACGTCCAAATTTCTTGGAGATGACTCTTTGCAAAAACTAAAAAGTATTGAGGTCTTAAGACAAAATGACATTATTTGCTGTGAAAGCTTCATAGCGGCGACAGACAGCAGTTGCGCGATAGTCAATACAAATATTTAAGCAGAAAATTTTATTAATTAGCTTTTTTCATTTCTTTGGGGGACATGTAATTGCATATTGAAGGCAGCCAGTACTGAAAGCATACCGATTTGCCATAATTGTGCCTGGCACCAGTTTCGAGAAATTGAATCTGCAATGAAGTATGTTGCTGTTCCAGTTTCTGCCTAACCTGCAGGAAAATTCTGTAAATATCTCAACTGGAACAACAACGCATTTTATGGCATGTTCGCAGTATGTGTTTTTGGGACTATTCTGCGGCAGAATGCATCCAGCAACCGGATATGGTGTTCTGATTGACCAGCTCTGCCGTTAACCACGATTGTTTATTTACGTGCTAATCAGTCAAACATTGGGAATATTCCTACTTATGATGATTACTGGAGTCTATTGGCGCAATTTGTACTAATGATTATTGCTGAAATTCTGTTGCGATGACTATAAAACTTGTTCCGCAGAAATCAACATTTCGTCTCAAATTCTCTTCTTTAGTATTCAAGGACAGACTGGTTAACAACGTGTAAACCTTTGCCACCTTGCTATTTTACAGCGCAGGTCATTTACACAAGGTCGCATCCAGGAATTAGTATAGAATGCACGATGCATCAAGACAGTTGTACCTTTTGAAATAAGCTGGCACATACTTGGTAATTTTGGATTAAATGTGCAAAACACAAAATAATTGATGAAATACAAAGTATCTTGCTTTGTATAGGTGAATGCATCGTATACAGGTTCAAGCCACAACATATTTCTTTGCTGCGGGCCATGTTGAAAGTTTTTTGCAAAAAGTATCATGTCATCCCATGCTAGTGACATTTCTAATAATTATATTTTGCACAAGTGGAAAGTACATCTGAAAAGGCGGCACATTTCAGAATGAATACGCATTTCTGCATGCAACATCTCTTGTATCGAAAAAAAAATTATAGAAGTATGAGACGGTAGCACCCACATTCTGGAAATGTGTGAGTAGCAGCTGTGAGAAGGAAAGCTGACACAAAACATTTAGTGAAAATGTCATGATTACTTTATTTGCATATACAAAACAGTGCAACTCAAAGCTTTCCCTTCACAAACAAAATTACATTTTGCCTTGGTCTGTTTTCTTCTTCACGGCCATGAAGCAATAATGAAAAAACCTGTGAGTACAGCGCTGCCTGGCAGCACAAATTTCTACCGCATCACGAGGAATGGGAAAAAATGTTGAAGGTTCGTGTACGATCTATTCAAATACAAAAACATACAAGTTTTAGACTTCCACGAGGAGGACGATCCTGTTGCAAGCACAATAACATATGTCTCTTTGGTGCTATTATGTCAGTTGCTAATTCTCCGATCTCCTTGCTGTGTAGTGGAGCCTACAACGACAGAAAACTAATCTTAAAATCTCATAGTGACTTGTTAGCGTCGCCCTGCAAACAACAGCTATTAACATGTAATGAAAGAGACATAAATAAACCACAAACAGATTAAAAGCTACCACAGAACAAATAATTAAACGCGCCTAAGGTGAATATACTCTTCTCTCTAGGAAATGTCGCTAACAATAAAAATTAAAGATAAAAAAACTGAACGAAAATGAATTCTCAAGTTAGTTCCCACTCCCCTTCAGTACAAGTACACAAGACAACACCGCAATAATGTGACAGTTTAACAGTCCAAACGCAATATCAAGTGATTACAAACTGAATATCAGCCCAAAACACCTGTTACGTGCATGAGCTCAATGTTGTGCGTCCGCACAAAGTGCAACAAAAACTTGAGTTTTAAGAATAACCAACACGGTGACTGATAGTGATAAAAATATTCAAACAACAGTGTTTATGAAGCGAGCAAGTAGTTCACTTAAATAAAACTGAATAGTGCGAGCATGAGCATGAATTGACGGTGAATTTTCCGACAGAGACACACCAGCAAATAAATAGTTCAACAGAAAGCATTGCTTACCTAGGTCCCATTTATTGCTGTCTTTGGCATTCATTACAGCAGTCACAACACAAACGATGATCACCACTATCAGGTAAGTGAAGAACTTTTGCCATTGGCCATCGGCAATGCGTCTCGTCAAAGCAGCCACGCAGCACGCCAAACATGTCCCTGGTCCACGCCCGGCGTCATGGCTTCTTTTCAGCGGCGCGCGCGCCTTTAGGAGTCTTTTTAGTAACTGTACCACCCGTCACAAGCAACTCAGGCAGACAACACGCTTGGTAAGCGCACGCCACCAAATCGGAGAGCGTAAAAACGTGGGTAAAGCGATGAAACAAAGCGCGACACGACCGTTTCGAAACGACACCACCGGCGATACTCTTCCAGGCATGCATAGGGAGAGCTGCGCAGTGCGAAGGAGATATGACAGCGCTCATATTTGGCTGAAGCTGAAGCGCGTTTGAATACGCCCCGCATCTAGCGCAACTAATGATAATAATGAAAGTGCAGTTTCGTCAAAGTATCACAGGACCATATATATCAAGACACTAATATTCTAATTTTTCAGGATGTTGCTGTTTGTTTGTATTTGTATGTTTTCTCCCTGCTCATTTGGCCGGCCGCCATTGTGGCCTCCCACCGTGAGCGCACGTTCATCTCTCTACGAGACATTACTGGAGCGGCAGTCGCCCGCTGTCATGTGAATGAAAGGGCGTCTTTCTCGCTTGTTAGTGAGCGGGCAAAATTGGTGCGTGTCTGGCGTTCTCTAATGAACCCAACATTTGCTGTAATTTAGAAACCACTCCCTCTAATACGTCAAAAATACAAAAAAAGGAAACAAGAAAAAGAAAGCGCGGTGGCCAAACATTCAGTTGCAGTGTACAAGTAAGTCTGATTACGAAGCATCTTTCTCGCCCAGCAGATAAGTTATTCGACCTGCTCTACGCTTTGATTCTGTCGGTCTTCGAGATTTTACACTACTCTAGCGTGCGCTCACGTGCGACCTTCAGTGTGCGCTCACTGTTAGTGGGTGTCGTGTTTCAGGAGAATATAAAACAAACGCGAATAAAGGGAGCATTTATATACAAGTAAATAATAAAAAACAAAAATATAGGGTACAAATATATATTCAATCACCATAATGCATCCGCTTTTAGTTTTTGTGTAGGTATACAAGTCAATGTTTTATACCATACCCTAAAATGCCTGCAGCTGTAGCGGGGGGCTTTCCATCACAATGAACTGTACGGATAATTCTTGCCACAACATCGTTTGCCACAATATTCTCCCATGTATGTTCACTGTATCTGTGGCTTCCTTTTAGATTATAATGGCACGTATGCAGTAAAAATCCGTGATGAATGAAATGCTGCTGCCTGACTTGAGCATACGCTCGTGCAAGATCCAATCTTGTGGCACGATTTTACTCGTTGTGGTTCATTGCGCACCCAATAATGTGAGAAAGACTTGTGCCAAGTTTCACAAAAAATCTTTATTAGGGAAAAAGTTAAGAATGTTCGCGTTTCAAGAAATCGCAAGAAGACGGGTTCTGAGAAAATCCACAAAAAGATGTCAGAGCATAGCGCTTGCATAAAATGATCAGGAGAGCTAAAATCTCCTATATTTGTAGGCAATTCCGTCTTCGGTCTTGCTCTTGCCTGATTTCGCTCGTGTGGCACCTTGACTTTCTTTTTTTGTAGCTTGCTTTGCAGTATTACAGGTATATGCACTATGTCTCCAGGTCCGTCGCCTTGTACTGATTACCGGCAAACTTTCATTGTGTGCGTCCTTGCGCTCTAAACATTCCCATTATGCGGCTGCCAGTAAGAAAAAGTTAGCTACAGAATGTAAACACGTCCACCAAATAATCCGTTGCTCCGTTAGCGCACGTGCAGCCTCCAGAACGTAAACAACACGTGCAAAACATTGCACGTACACCTGGTGAGGCGTTTCTTATTTCAATTGATAAATAAGGTGTTGAAATGCTATTATGGCATTATTAAACATTTTTATGTGATGCGATTCTTAAATAACCAGCAAATAACTGCAAACAAGGGCATTTTTGTTTTTGTTCCACAGAAAACTGGCACTTTCAGTTTCGGTATCGTAGACGCCGGGTGGGTTTACAATTTTGTAGCGTTAGCTACACTGGCATAGCCAAGCCCGTTTCGCGCGGCACATCAAGAGCCGTGCTGCGCATGCGCAAGGATCAGTGATGTCACACGGCTTGCGCACCGGAGCCACCGGAGCCGGCACCTCTCGCGCACTCCGCCGCCGCCGCGCGCGACTCACCGCCGCCGGTCTGCGCATTCCAGAGGAGTGACGTCGTAGCCGTGGTAGACGCACTGGCGCCGGCGCGCGCTCGCTGTGCAGTCGCCGTCTAACACTGCGCTGGAGCCGCTGCGCTTCTGACTGGCGTTTTCCAGTGTGGTATAGCCATGGAGAAGGAGAGCGCAAATGCTGCTCAACAGCGCAGAAGAACGGAGAAGCTTGACTCATAAGAATAATCTTATCTTAAGAATAAGCTTAAGATTAAGCTAAGAATAATCAGCTGAACCTTTGCTAACGCTACGTATATCCTGGCATAGCCGAGCTAAGCCACTGCTTTTTTATATATATTTTGAAAGAAACTGCGCAGGAAGAAACTTTTTTCAGGAAAATGACAGAGAATAAATTCCTGAAAAAACAAAGCGGAAAACAAAAAAAATCACATTTTGAAAAAAATATGCAATTTTGACTCGGCCTCATACCTTAATGCGCTACATGTAAACGGCGGCGCATCGCCTTTTCCAAATGCGCTTGGAAATGCGATGCGCTAGTGTCGCATTCATGTAAACGTGGCTATACACTGCGAAAGTCGACTTTTTTGACTCAATCCACCCTTGTCTGACGCATTAATGCGACGCCCTTTCCTAGCGCATTATCCCCGTTTATTTATTTATTTTTATTTATTTTCAGTACCCTCAGGGTATAAATACATTACAGAGGGGAGGGGCATACAAAGTAAAAGTGAACACAAAAAATAATAACATAAGGATAACATAAAGGTAGAAGCATTGCACATAATTATACAAAACATATACAGCATACACGAAGCATTAGACCGAATAATTACATTCTGACATAAAGCGCACAAGAACGTAATGTGTGGTACTACAATAAGCTTGATAGGGCATTTTTAAAGGCAGTTGAATCAGCCATGTCCGTTATGAAGGCAGGTAAGTGATTCCAGTCTCTTGCGGTTCTAGGGACAAAAGATTGCGAGCCTGCAGTAGTTGAAAAATACGGTATCTTAACCTTATGGGGATGATCAAGCCGGTGTGAGCGAAATGGCGCTGGTAGGATGAACAAGGATCGAAGAGTGGGGTTGTGGTAGTACATTTTGTGAAAGAGACAAATGCGTGACTGCTTTCTACGGTTGGCCAGGGAAGGAAGACCAAGAGTAGCTTTCATTTCTGTGACGCTGGCACTGCGATTGTAATTAGCTGAAATAAAGCGAGCGGAGCGATTTTGCACTGCCTCTATGCCTTGTATCAATGTAGAGTGATGCGGATCCCACACAGACGAGGCGTATTCTAGCTGGGGCCGAACGTAAGTTGTATAAAGTAACAGTTTTAGTGACAGCGGGGCAAGGTAAAAGTTTCTTTTTAAGTAACCTAAAGTTTGGTTCGCTTTAGCTATTAAATAATCAACGTGATGTTTCCATGATAAGTCACTGCATATGTAAACACCAAGATAGCGATAGGAAGCTGTGGTTTGCAGGGAGTTGTTGTTAAGAAAGTAGGACGCAGAGATAACATCACGCCTAGTTACGCGCATGCTTTTGCATTTAGCAACGTTTAATTCCATATGCCACGTGTGGCACCACTCTGGTACAATATTTAGATCGTTCTGAAGTGATTTTGCGTAGGAAGCGTTGGCTATTTTCCGGTAAATGACACAGTGGTCGGCGAATAAACAAGCTTGGGAAGAAATATTTGCAGTTAGATCATTGATATAAATGAGAAATAAAAGGGGTCCAAGGACTGACCCTTGAGGTACGCCGGAACCGACTGGAGCCAATGGAGAATCGGAGCCGTTAGCTGTAACATACTGGACACGACAGGAAAGAAATTCGCGAATCCAATCAAGTACTTGCGGATCAATATTTAACGCATTTAGTTTATGTAACAGTAAGGAGTGATTAACCTTATCAAAAGCCTTGGCGAAATCTAAAAAAATACAATCGACAAAAAATCCGGAGTCAATATACTCATGTAAGTTGTTTGTGAAGGTGATAAGTTGGGTTTCACACGAGAAAAACTTACGGAAGCCATGTTGCGAAGTCGAGAAAAAAACTGTTATCCTCTAGATAGTTGACAAGATGTGTGAAAATGATATGTTCAAAAATCTTACATGGAACTGACGTGAGTGAAATAGGTCGAAAGTTTACCGGGCTATTTCGTTTACCTGATTTGAAAATTGGCACAATTTTACCTATTTTCCAGTCACCTGGTAAAGTACAAGAGTCATACGATTGCGAAAAAAGGCACTCTAAAATAATTGAACAGCACTCTTTCGTGTTTTTGAGGAATTTTGTATTAATCTGATCTGTTCCACAAGTGGAACTTAGTTTTAGTTTGTCGATTATTTTTGCGATTCCAGCTGAATCAAAAACTATCGGATCCATGGGAAAGTAACTGAATCGTGGAAGGTTAGGCGTCGCAATCGATTTCGCAGATGAAAATGATTGAACGAAGGCATCATTCAATACAGAGGCAGTCAGGGATGGTGGCACGGGTTCACCAGATGGATAGGATAATGCTAACTTATGGTAATTGTTGTTTTTTAACGCATTCCAAAAGCTTTTTGGGTTGGTTTTCAGCATTTTTGGAAGAGTGGTGTTGAAAAATGAATATTTGCTACATTTCAAAGCGGAAAGGTACGTTGAGGCGACTGTTTTCTACGATAACCAATGAGATGTCTTTTGAGAAGTTTTTGCTCTTCGAAAGAAACGTTTCTTTTTGTTAGCAAGACGGTTTATGTGAATATTGTACCAAGGTGCGTTATTGCTGGAGAATATACGTTGAATAGGTACATATTTCTGAATTAGTTTTGAAGCTGTAGTTTTAAACATATTCCAATTGGTGTGTACTGATCGCTGGAATGCGCCAGGTAGAAAAGAATCCAGAAATAATGCAAGTTCCTCATTAATAGCAATATAGTTAGCTTTCCCATAATCTCTAATAGTTTTGAACCGTTTGCATGTTTTTGGATGTGTAATAACTAGGTTGAAGGTCAAAATGACATGGATGCGATGCGCTACAAAATTAATGTGATGCGATGCGATGCGCCAGTTTTCGCGAGAGGTTGTCACCACTCTAAAACAGCGCTCCCTGTAGTTTTCAATTCGACAGCGCCATCTCTCGATCATATACGTTAGTTTACGATGTCCCCGCTACACCTATTTCCGTTCCACGGTGGAAGGTACTGTTTCATTTTTCTATGTATTACAAGAACCAGGCCGTCGGACACACGAACATGTGCCCCACCAGTACTTTGCTTTGGAGCCGAATGCTCGAGTGCCGCACTTCTTGAAATACATAACAAGGAACCCCCTCACCTGCACTCAGTAACATTCTCTTTTCCAATCAACGTTTTCTTTAGCTCTTACAACAATTGTTAAGCTTACGTTCCATTGCTAACAAGTTCAATACTAAGCACGTTTCTTTTTACTTAATCATGACTGCGTTCTTGTTGGAGACAACATATGTAAACGTGTAGGATAATATTGTGAACATTGTTTCGTTTCCGAAAAAACACCCATATTTTTTCCCTGACTTTTTTCGTTCTGGTTCTCCTTAAAAACCGGGGGCGTACTCATTACATGCGAACCATCGCTCTTGCGAGCTTTAGGACATTCTGCTGACAGTAACAGGGCAATGCTTGAAGCTGTCGCTGCAGTGGGTTCCCTCTCACTTCGGCGTCCAGGACAACGAGGAGGCTGACGCCCTGGCAAAGGCTGCACACCACGCCACCAAACCCGTCAGCACTTCGACTATACAGGTTGTACCAACTATCATGCACCAAAATTTTAAAGTCGTCATTACAACGTCACAATGCCGTCGTAATCGAGCTATCGTCAACACGCCGCCATTCTCATTCCAGCGTCGTGCCTCCAGTCTATCGTTAATTGTCCCTTCTCCGCGCCGTTTCTTTGGTCAATGTTCTCAGTTTACAGCGACTATACCGGGTGTGCCATCTAAAATTAGCCAATGTTTTAAAAACGACGGAGTGTGCTAGGAAGCTCAAACCAACTGAATGGGGTTGAGGATCGGGTGTCCTAGTCTGTGGTAGTTTTTTTCGTTTTTCAAGGTCAATTAATTCGCATAAACTAACTGCCTAACTTTTTAAATATTGGCTTCACCAAGAAAGTGCCCATACGAAAGTTGTAGACCCCATTTAAAAATGGCTGACTGAAGTGTTTGCAATTAAGTACCATTAATGGAGCGTCTTGTTTTGCCTTTAAAGAAAGCCCACGAAACAAAAAAACAAGGGGGTGATAGCTCCATTATTTCAGCATTCATGCAACCGTGTGCTTGCGTTAAAGAACCCCAGGTGGTCAAAATTATTCCGGAGCCCTCCACTAGGGCATGCCTCATAATCAGAACTCGTTTTGGCGCGTAATACCTCAGAAAGAAGAAACTTAAAGCCTTATTCAATAGCGTTCCCAGGACGTAAAGGACGCTATCACGCTATACCAAAACTATACCAGGTCAAACATGTTCTAACATTTTTTTGTCATAGTACAATTGCCATTATCGTTCTAACAAAGACGACACGACAGACATAGCTTTGTTCTACTGTACACTAGAGTGGTTGATGGAGTCACAACCTCTCTTTTTCTCACTTGCACCCTCCCAGTACCTGAAGAAATCAACAATTGTCATGTCATAAACTCGCGCTTAACGGCCAGAGTACAAACTGTGCCGCTGCCGTCACATGGTCGTCCTCACCAACACAGTGCTGTTGTCGTCACCTATGTTCACGTAGCACACACAAATGCTTGTCTTATGCAAGTGTGTTTGTCTACATGCTAACGCGTGGAGGATCCCATAGGATATCGTATAACCAGCTACCTGCAAAATACTTGGAATAACATCGATTTCCACAAGGACATCGGATGTGCACATTTTTTTTTTGATGTGGCGCGACATCTAAATACAAAGCTGATAGGTGCATGTGTAGTCATTGTAAGATAACACGTACCTCGTCGCATTCTTCTATATCCTCCTGAGACCGTAACGCAACAACGGGACATAATCGCTCGTCAAAGTGGCTTTTATTGTGTATACTGTTATGCCAACTTGAAAAACAATTTTTAAAATTTGAATACCACAGATAGCTAAAAGCTTTGTCTCCAGGTACGTGAAAAAAATGACTATCTCCATCATCTCCTCATGTTATCTGTGGTCATAAGTGCATTTAATTGTTTAACCGCTGAGATGAAGATGGAACTACGTGTTGTACATTGCCATATTGCTGCCGCGTCCGGTATTTTCACGCAATCTCGGTGACTTCGAAACACGCCTCGAGGTTGCTTTCGGCCGTTTGGGACGACACAGAGGTCTAGACCGATTTATTGTCAAATTTATCGAAAATGGATGGCAAGAATACGAGTAAACCACTTCTTTACAGTTACACATGCACCGTTCATACCCGGAGTGAATATTTTGCGTCATTACTCCCGAGTGAATTTCGAAAAAAATTGAAGGCAATGTGCAATGTATTGTACAACGGGTCTTAGGAGGATATCTACAGGACTCTCGAGCTTGCTTCATTTTCGTGCACAGTTCATTGGCCGTTTGAAAAACGGTCCCCGCTAATTTTGCTATAAAGGCAAGTACTTACATTACATCAGCACTGGAGTCGCTTCCTTCTTTTTGAGCATGTCAAGAAGATGTACAGTGCAGTTGTGTTGTGTATGACCGGCAACATGTCGCCAGTGGATGAAGGGGCCCCACGCTGACATTACAAAATCTTACTTTGAAAATTTTCAGTTTCGCCTGATAGACGAAGCACAGAAGGCTAAAAGAATGGACAGTTTTAAAGCGAACCTTTGTTAGCCTCTTCTCCGGCTTTCCGGGCGCTGCTGCTGCTGTGATGGCCTTGCCGCGTGTGCTGCTGGGTTTCTCGCAACACGAACATATGGCGTTTGCCTCCTGGCCTTGTTAGAGTTACTGTATATGGCATATGACTCCATATAAAGTAACTCTAGTGCTTACTCGCGAGGTTTGCTTGGTTGCTTTCAACATCAATGATGGCGCTCGCCATAGGCGGAAAGCTTTCATTTTTGTGTGTTGCAGAGTTAAGAAACAGAGGTCGTATTTAGTGGAAATAAAAATAGGCAGATAATGATGATGAATCTAATTTTCGTATTTGCGGTGAATCGCGCGGCTGTACAAACCGTTCGCCTCTGCTGCTGGCGTTCTTCAGAATGCTTTCGTTGTGAAAGCGAGTGCTCGAGGTCATCCAGTGAGGTATTTACAGGTTTACATGGTCCATGCATTACACTATGCATGTTATTTAATTTTAGGTGAATGTTTACTACAATCTATACGGCCACTATAACTAACGTATAGACTCGTGTAAGGGCCGCACTTTTCTGTTGCGATTTCGACGGGCCTTTCATAGGACCGGGCCATTTGACCTCATTTTTCCAAATAGAGTATGAAATCCGCCGTGAACCTCCGCGATTGCCTCCTCTCGACATCTAGTAGCGACGCGCGAAAGTACGCCTCGCGCGACAATTCGCTGTTGAGCCCGATCAAAATCAGCACACGGAACGCGATTGCTTCTCGGTTGGATGCCTTTTTCTTAAATACTGGCTGTCAAGTTGGGGGTGCGGTCCCTTACACGGGTGCGAGCCTTACACGGATTTACACGGTAAGAATCTTCCTTCGTGTAATTGTCTAGTAGTAGTAGTAGTAGTAGTAGTAGTAGTAGTAGTAGTAGTAGTAGTAGAAAACTTTATTTGATGTTTTGTAACGAAGTCCCAGAGGGTGGAGCCCTCAGTCCAGGGCGCCATTTGCTGCTGCTATCCGGCTGGCTACTACTTCGCTATCAGTAATGCTGCTTCGCCTTCCCGCCCAAACTGCACTCTTTCTTTAGTACATTGAGTCCGAGTATAAGCGCTGCTGCGCATGACTTCTAGACTTCTATTTATTCTGATTTAGAGTGAATCCGGCTTGGCATCATTTCGGCTACTCAGTGAAATTTATAAGATGTTTCAGCGATCACCTTCAAAACATTTAAAGGTTGCCTGTGGCAGATAGCACAATTCTAGTTCATGAGCTTCTCTACTCGAAAAGGCGGACATCACTTGCACAACAAATGAAAATACATAATCGAATCATTACCAAAATTAACCAAAAATCTTTTTGGCTAGTTACCTTAGGGCCCATGTTGTAATGTACAAATTCTAGCCGTGGAGTCCGGATCCACTTGGAACTAATTATCAGGCTGACACCAGTGTCGACATATTAATTATCTAACTTTGCGGAGAAATGCATTGGTGTGCCAGTCACTTTCTTGACAAGATTTTGTTTTATGCATCGAAGCACAAAAGTATGAATAGATATAAAATTATGGGGTTTGACGTGCCAAAACCAAGATCTGGTTATGAGGGGCACGCCGTAGTGGAGGTCTCTGGAATAAGTTAGACCACCTGGGGTTCTTTAACGTGCACCTAAATCTAAGCATACGGGTACTCGTATTCTAGTATTTCTCCCCCATGGAAATGCAGCCGCTGTGGCCGTGATTTGATCCCACGCCATCATGCTTAGCAGTCCAACACCATAGCCACTAAGCAACCACTGCAGTTTAGCACAATGTAACTGGAACGCCAATGCATGTCTCCGTAATGTTCGGGAATTAATATCTCCAAACTGGTTCCATCCTGAGAATTAGTTCCTAGTGCATCAGCCTTGCGAACTCCATGGCTAGAATTTGTAAATTTCAGCACGGGCCATAAGTTAATATGCGAAAAACCTAATTGGGGAATTTTTGTTGATTAGTCGATTGTGCATTTCAATTTCTTGTGCAAGTAATGTCCGTCTCTGCGAGTAGACCGGCTGATGAACTAGAATGCCACACGCAACCTTTAAAAATTTTGGGAAGTGTTTGCTGAAACACCCGTATTAATGACCTCTGCATGCAAGAGACAAAGTTTCCAGTTCTTTGTCCTAGTGCCCAAACATTTCGTGCAAAACAAACGGGTCCACTAGGAATAAGAGGCGAGTGTGATTGCAAAATTACATCGTAAGACGCCCACCAGCTGTAACATAGGTTAGGCAGGTAAACTTTCTGATGCGTGACTTAATGTAACTCGTGTACACGGACGTGCATATTTAGCTTCAAATCTTCAAAAAAAGATTCAGCACTCATCGCTCCACTGTTCTTGCCAAAATGTTGCCTGAATAGTACATTTTGGAGTCTACGTCATTCAGCGTAACACTTGGCACAGCTGCTTGCTTATTTAGGAAGAGAGTGTGTGAATGTTTTCGTCTATGCAAAAAATGGCTGCTGCAAAAACGGCGCTAGCGTAAACTCGTGTCGCCACCGGCTTGCAGCTGTAGAAAGTAGCCGTTCAGAGATGGTTGCCGCGTGTTATCCGCTCCTCAGGAATGCGGCAACCCTTATTGAACAGCTTTCTGTTGCTGCTGATAGGCGGCGACACACGTTTAAGCGGGCGCCCTCTCGGCAGCAGCTTGCCTCCCCGCTGTTCGCATCCCTGCACGTTTTAACAGCTCCGCTGTTAAAAATATACAGCAAATACAGCAAACGTGCGCTACACTGAAGTGAGCATACATACAATACCTAAGACCTTCAACTACGTTAACTGAGATATGAGACAACGTTAAATATATACAAGGGTTTTATGTGCCAAAACTAACAACCAGACCGTAAATGGAGACTACGGAATAATTTTTACCGCCTGGGGTTTTTCACTTATACATCAAGTTAAGTACACGGGTCGTACCCGCGATCTCAAACTCAGCATCGCGATGCTATAGACAACACTAAGCTACCCTGACGGGTAACAGAAAACGTGTGCCTACGCTGAGCAGCTGTGCAAATTTAGTGTGTGCGCTAGTTTCAGACCGATGGATACATGCGTCCGATGGTATATAGTTTTAGAGCGAAAGCTGCACTACGCCATCTATCGCTAGGTCATTCATCGCGTCGCAATGACCTTGAGCTGCCGAAGCACGAGCCGCCGAAGCGCAAGTGTGGCAGTTGTGACGACACGCCACGTGATCCGCTGAGGAGAGGCGTTGCAGCTCAGCTCCCTGGGAGCCTCGCCGCTGTGGTACCACGTGGCTAGGCGAGGGTTTAACGGCTGCTTGGCCGGCGTTTGCTCGCTCAGTCTCGCCATGGTTGGGGCGCCGGCGGGGCCGCCTGTGCGTGTGCTTCAGCTCAAGCGACAGGCTGAATCGAATCATTCTGTAGATATAGCTACTTCTTTCTGGGGTTTTACGTGCCAAAAGCAGTTCTGATTATGAGGAACGCCGTAGTTGAGGGCTACGGATATAGCTAGACAGCAGGCTGCGAGATCTCAAGCAAAGGTCAAGTTGGCTGCTGGAACACCGGAGCAAAAGGAGGCCATATTAGCACGTTACAGAGAAGCTTACCAATTGCGGAAGCCTGCAATAATGATGCACTGTGTACAAGGTGTACTAGGTGTACAAGGGTTAAACCTCCGGCAAACTTGCAGAGTACCACGCACAGCAACTCGGGTTTCTACCTGGCCGGCTTTCCGCAGGCTGTCACAATCGGCATTTTCCTCACAGTATCCTTTCAAACTCCACGACAGCGCATTGTTAACGCGATAGCGTTAATGGCCCCGTGTCGCAGAAAATCCGGCGTCGGCAACCAGAGTCGGCGTGCGATGTCGACGGGTGGCGGAGAAAATCATCCGCAACCACGCAGGCCCTCCCAATATATTTAGGCACATATATATTCTACGCCTTCTTATATGACATGTGGTATATTCGGATTATATTACCACACTATTCTATCATTAATGTTGCTCATACCTTCTCTTGCATTCTTGGCCAAGCTATTCCTCGGAATCTTGAAAATGACATTCCACAAACAAATGTCATGAAACAAAACACCCGCAGCGCATACCTTTTGTGTTAAATATTCTCAGACTGAAATATTAATAGTACGAAACAAAAACGGAAACGTTAAAATTATGCATTTTTTTGCGCGGCTGTGCAATATCTCCGGAATCGCCCCGCGCAAGAGGCCGCGTTTCTACCAGGAAGCTCGCCTTCGTGTATAGCGTTCGCCGCCACTGTTTCCCCGTAACCATTACGGTTGCTTAAGCTACAGTTGCCGGGAAGCGTCTGAAGCAGTCAGTGATCTTTGAATGCTATCGCGTTCCACTCCTAAATGCGAAGCTTAAGCGTCCTCCAAATTCTTTGGCAGCTTATCGCTTCTACCTAAATCTGAACATTCAGCTGCATTACAATTGTGCTTCCAGGTGCTCAATCAAGTAGTAAAAAACTATAGTATCGCAAGCTGAATAATTCCTAATACGTTTCACCGTCGTGTACTCCGAAGTAGTGAAAATGAATTGGTTATTCTGTGGCCCTTTCACATTAAATAGCTATATACGCTATAAATCTACAGCTAAAATATGTGCTATAAATATTCATCTGCACTTTGGGGGGAGAGCACCTTATCATGCATTTCATCTGGACGTGTTCGTTTTTCCCAATTATTTGCAACAGCACGACGATTTTAGAAGTGCACCACATATTATCGTAAGCGTTTCCAATAATATTAATGTTGCAAATTTATTTAGAAAGTGTTTGAAATGTTTTGGATGACCTTGCTTTGTACATTTGCAAGGAATATTTTTCACAATAGTTAAGGCACGATTTAACAAATTTGTAACTCTGCACCAAGACCTATATTGCAGTTACCAGGACTGATTACGGTTGGTCAGCAGCTCAGTACACCCATATACATGTATTTTTCAGAGCCGCGCATATCGAATCTATTTTGTCCACTTTAGATATTTTATTAGGTGCAGTTTACAAAATTGTGATACCGTTTATTATTGCTATGTCACAGAGTTTTAAACTTCATACTTTGCAATTTTCGAGACCCTTCGAAAGGCAGTACTGGCATTAAATGAACCTCTGCTTCCAGCACTTACTTGATTTTACTTTTTGTTTTTAATGCAACACACGCCATCGAAATGGGTAGAGCAATTGCCGAGAAAAGCGATTTCACCATTCCCATGTAAATAAATGGGAGCTCCCGAGTTAACGCAGCAAGCGTTGTGCATTTGAGAGCAGGCGCGCTACTCGAGCACGTTTCCGTAGTTTCCTTTCTCCGTGCTAACTGCACCGGGACTGGCAAACATGGAGGATGAGATGATAATTTTGTGCCTTGCCCCATGCCCGACAGCCCTGGCTGCCTCTCGACGCCTCAAAGTATCACGTGACCGAATGCCTTGAGAGAGGACGTTGCAGTAGCTCGCCGTCGCTCTGGCTTGATGTTCTCTCTCCCAACCTGCCCTGTCTGCCCTTCCAATGTTTCACTCTTTCACATATTTCATGGCTGGAAGCGGCGCTGGTTGCTCGGTGAAGTTGATTAGATCCATTTTGTGTTTTCAATGCGTTAACCAACGACCCTTGTACGCGGCGTCGCTTCTTTGACTCGGAATGCGGATTCATCCTCATCGATGCCTGCGTTTCGCCGACAAAAAAAAAAAAAGAAGAAGAACTGAGTACCGCATGAAAGCGACTTATTTCTCAGAATTGTAACCCCGAAATGTCCTTTGCATGGGCATGTCACGTTTGCGCGATACGCTCGAAAGGCATACAGTGAGTTTGCCATGGTGTCAAATTAAACATTGAGACATGTAATTTCACTTATAAGAGAATGCTTTTTCCATGTTGTGAGTGACTATTTGCTTGCGTTTTCGTGTATTTCTCCGTGATCCTTCCACGCGTGCGCTATATTTTCACGAGCAATGGCGATGACAAATACGTTGTAGTGGGGCTGGGTCAAAGGCTCTCTTGTGTCGCTCGATTGGCGACATAGAACTGCGTTGCATGCTGTTCCAGTGGCCCACTATTCGCACATTATTGGCAATTACGAACGCGATCATGGAAAATTGCTTAGCCGAAATATGTTTGGCATGTTTATTATGCAATATCTTGATGGCGCGACAGCGCAGTTCAATCATATTCCCGCCTCGAATCTGATTCCCCTTCGTTCTCGTGGTAAACCGCACGCTTGCTGTTACGGCAGTGTGTTTCGTTTCAACTCGTATTGTACTGCTTGCGTGTGACACACGTGTTTTATGTTTCTTTTTTCATTTCCGCTTGGCAATGGTGACTTTGTGTTACAATGTACTGCACATTTGGTCGAGCTACAGTCACTCACGCTTTAAATCGCCTAAATGCTGGTCGGCACTTCTAAAATATTGCCATCTTCGTGGGTGTCTGCTCATGGTTGCATACTCGGGAGCTCGCAGCTTCGGGAATAATTTCCTTTCGCCATCCATTTGACATACTAATTATGGATGGCCTATGTCAATTCGCATCATCGTTCGTGCAGCTAGTCATGAATCTAAATATGCTAAAACTCGTGGGCTGAAAACGAAACTTTAACTGGACTCGTAATTACAATGAATGAAAATCTGGGGATTTACGTGCCAGAACCACAATATGACTGTGACGTACGCCTTAGTTAGGGGCTTTGCATTAATTTTGACCACCTGTGGCTCTCTAACGTACACCCCGTCCACAGCACACGGGTGTTTTTTTTTTTTTTTTTTTTTTTTTGCATTTCGCCTCACTTGAAATGCGGCCGCCGCAGCCGGGATTTGATCCTGCGCCCTGTCGGCGAGCTCGTAGTAAGGTCAGATGCAGGTCTGCTGTTCTGTAGAGCGGCCTAAGTAACTAAGTAACTATTTCTAATTATCTCCTAAACGAATGAAATTATGGCACATTTAGTAATTTACAAGTTGTATCCGGTGACTCCGGTGTATCCCCTTTAAATGAGTTCGGAGGATGACACCAATTTAGAGATGCCTGTTCCCAATGTTTGCGTCGAAATGGATTGGTATCCAGTAGTGCTTTTTCTTATATATATATATATATATATATATATATATGCATTTTGTTAAAAAGGTAAGCGGAACAACACTGCATTTTTGCTATAATAATATTGACAGCGCGTATCTCAAAACTGGTGCTAGCCCCAAATTTGCTCCAAAACGGTATGTGCCATGTGAAATCACCCGCTTCAGTGGGTTTATTGCAATATGTGCGCTAATGTGATGAGTTCAAAAGGTGATTATGAAAGTTTTGTTATTAGTCAATTATTCATTTTGATTTTTAGTGTAACTACCGTCCGCCTCTTCGGCTAATCCAGCAGAATAAGTAAATTAGTGCTATATGCCATAGGTGATTTACGTTGTCATAAAACATCCGGTAGTTTTGTATGATTACATGCCTGAAACGAGCTCTTATGCCAGCGATACCGTGTGAAGGTCACGTGTAACGTGCCCCATCGTAACATGTGGCTGCATGGCGATGAAAAACGGTTCGTTGCACTTCTCAATTATATCTGGCCACAGAGGCATCGAAGGTAATATGGTTGCCGACAGTATGGCTACATCAGTAAACAAAAAACTAAGCAATTTTTCCATAACTGTTCCTGTCATGGATTTAAAGCCCTTCATTCGCAAGAAATTGAGGGGTCATTGGCAACGTACTTGGGACACTGAGGAATTTAATAAACTCCATGTTATAAAGCCAAGCGTGGGAAACTGGCCTCCAGTAACGAAAGTACGACAAACTGAGGTTATTTTCTGCCAGTCTTAGGATAGGCCACACCTATGGCACTCATTCTTATCTACTGACCGGTGATAATCCTCCTACATGTAATAAATGTGGCGAGATGCTTACGGTCCTTCACGTCTTGTTGGAGTGTCGGGAAACAGAAGTCCAAAGAAAAAGGTACTTTGCCATGGCATATAGACAACACATTCCACTCCACCCGGCAATGTTTCTCGGCGCTGAACCACTCTTTGACAATAAGTTAGTTTTAATGTTTTTACGAGAGATTGGAACACTGCATGTTATCAGCCCAAGGTATACGTAGCACATCCTCTCACTAGAGGCTGCTGCTGCGATTGCATTTCTCTAAAGCACGTGCCTCCCAGCCCTTGCGTTCAAGGGCCCACTGGTGAGGTACGAGTGCTATTGCTACTCATACGTTTGATTAATCATCCCTTTGAAACAGAACTTTTATGCTCATAGTATACATCACTAGCTCATAGTATACATCACTAGTCATTGTCATTATTTTAACACCTGAATATTTTACGCACTTTACAGCGACTAATTTTTAGGCCTCTCTACAGCCAAATCACATCTGCCATTCGCCATCCAGATTTAGAAATCTGACATTAGTCACGCTTTGTACCTTTGAGAAATAATTCAATGTTTTTTGCCTGGCGCTCTTTGGCCATAACTGGCCCTTGCGCCAATAAAATTCACAAATCATCATCACTTCTCAATTATAATCGCTTCGGTTCGGGATAACTTCTTTTTTTCTTTTTTGGGGGTACGGGGCTGGGGGGCTCTCCTTACAGTTTTTATTGCGACAGCATTTATATGAACACTCCAAGCGCATTCTCGTCGCCGTCACCGTGAGGTTCCATATAAACTCCAACGGCGATAAACTCGTCGCGGCGCGCCGTATGCTGTATGTGCGAGTGAAAGCGCGCGACGGACACGCGCTTTCACGGAGAGCGAACGCACGGCGGAGAGCTAACACGACTTTGCGGTCGTGCGAAAGGCCGTGAAAGGGATAGGAGGGAGGCAGGGGAGGCGACGTTTAGCTGCTGCACTAAATGCGTATCTTGCGACCGGGCGCAAGGGGAACTGGCGACACAATCTCCCACGCTGCTACTCTGCCAACAGCTGCGCACTTGTACTTTGCGCCGACAGCCCGCAGGCTGTCGCACGCACCGTATCTTGAAAGCGATCTCCACACGGCTCTGACCTTTGTATGCGCTGTGCTTTCGCTGCTTAGTTTCCGTTAAAGCGATAGACCGCACGAACCTTCGATCGCTGCTTGGTGACGCCAGCCTTTTCACAGTGGTTGTCTGCGGTCATCGAGTGTGATGTATTCATGTTTGCTTGAGCGCGCTAACACCATGCTTGTTAATTCAGCTAGGAAAAGAATGTGTCCAAGTTTATGCAGCCCATACAACTAATATCCGTACTCCGCATGATCTACTAGTAAATTTGCTATTGCCATTGATGCTTCGCCTTTCAGGCGAAACTGCGACTTTTTTGGCAGTTCAACCTCCGCTGACAAAAATATCCGTCATGCAAGCAGTTTTAAATATGCTCAATTTCTACACATGAGTCTTTATCTTTGGCAATTAGCGGCTTAGCTGTCTGTGCCGAGCACGCACGTAAGGCACGGATTTTCAGAATGCGCATACCAATGTAATTCAAACCTTGCGCTTGTCATGAATAATGCCAGAAATTTCGTGTATTTAATCTCACAGAACGATATTGGTGTACATTTACTAGCAGGCTCATTGATTTACGTAATTCATGATAGCTTCTCTGCAACAAATTTCTTAATGTTTTTCCTTACATGTTAATTACAGGTGCCAAATCTGAGGTCAAGCATCATTAGGAACAAGCTGAATTATCTGCGGGCGCATCAGCCTGTGGAACTGTCTAAGCCAGCTCCCTGAATCTTGAAGTGTCCGATGTGTGATAACTGACAGCCACACAGCGAAACTCTAGAAGGTGCATTAAAAACACTTTGCTTATGTAGAGGCGTGTCTTTCATTTGATATATAAAAGTTCTTTGAAACCTTTGGCCACTTTAGCTCTTCATTTGTGTGATAATTCGCGCTTTATGTTAAGCGTGACTTTAACACGCGTTATCCCTTTTGTGGCCTTGCAAATATTTTAGTGTGCTATGGGGAGTTGTAAGAAATGGGCCATAGTCATTGGTGCTGTCGGTGCCCCCAAGCTTTTTTCAATATCGCGAGGATTAGGAACATCCCCATTGATTTCTCAATTTTGCACGTAACAAGCGACTCTTCATTTATTCGTAATTAATGCTATAGTGGAAGGGCGTTTTGTGTTTCTTAAGTCGTGCGTGTGCCAAACATCCATACAAGAAAAACTTCCGTAAAATTGTTGTTGGAGTCCTTGATAGTGTTACGGAAGGATAAAAGAAGAGAAAAGAAGAAGAGAATCGCGAGACGCTGGCTGCTGCGTGTTGTTGCTGTTCAGTCATCTTGACCACAATAACTATGCGTCTATAGATACTGTAAATACACTCTGCATATACTCCCAAGATCCCCGTAACATATTGGTGGGAGGTGCTGGGTACCACCGCTGGAAACGAAGCTCCCCAGTGGACGTCGCATTACCGTCCCCACCATGACTGACGGTGAGCACGCGGTATCAACGTCGTTGCTGCCTCCAACGTCACCGTCGCCAGCTACGTCGCTGTCCCCATCATTTGTGCTTGTGCAACCTAAGGATCCCGGGACTTTCTGCGGGACCGATGGCGCCGACGTTGAAGAGTGGCTGGCTATGTACGAACGCGTGAGTGGACTCAACAGATTGGACCCTACGCTTATGCAAGCTAACCAGTTGTTGTACCTAAGAGGCACGGGAAAGGTGGTGTACGAAAACCACGAAGAAGAGCTAACCAGTTGGGACCAATACAAAAGAAAAGATTAAAAAGTTGTTTAGCAAATCAACCGGCCGTAAAATTGCCGTAAAGGAGGAACTGGCCTCCCGTGCCCCATCCCCCACGGAGTCCTATGTCTCGTACCTCCAGGACCTGCTGGCGCTTTCTCTTAAAGCCGATGGCAACATGACTGAAGCTGAGAAGGTCGGGCATGTGCAGAAGGGAATTGCTGACGAAGCCCTTAATCTTCTCATGTGCAAAAGATGATCTACAGTTGATGCTGTCATCAAAGAGGGCCGACAATTTTAGCAGGCCAAAAGCTGACGCATCCTGAAGCCATTCGCGAGACTCCCCAACACTGCCGGAACGTCGACGTGTGAAAATCAGCCCGCGCAGCGGCATGCGTTGCCATCTGAGGACGTGATGCGAATCGTTCGACGTGAACTGGAAGCGATGACACCCGCAGATTTCTGTTCGCGTAGCCCTGATGCTACTCGTCTATCAGTTCCCCTGGTACAAGCCATCATTCTCCAGAAACTTGAAAGCGTTGGTCTACATTCTGTCTGGGATGTCGCTAAGCCCAGAGTCAACGAACGCCCTTCTACTATTTTCGCTCCACCGCGACGATTGTCTCCGCCTTATCGCAACCCGAGTGAGTGAAGAACTGTGGACGACCAGCCGATATGTTTCACCTGTCACCGCATTGGTCATGTCTCCCGATACTGTCGCACTCGTGGCCCTCTATGGTGCAACAATCGGACAACCCCGAAAATCGGCAAGAGCGCCTCTATAGCCTTGACACCGGTTTGCGATTCCGGCTTCCACTTCGGATGCGGAGAGGCCAGGAAACACTAATATATCGATTACGGCTTGGTGTGGCATACACTCACAAATACCTTCACAAGATTGGACGAGAACGGGACCCTGATTGAAGCGTCTGTCACACTCCCGAGACAAAAGACCACATACTTTGCGTGTGCCCTCCATATGCGGCCGAGCGAAGGACACTAAAGCATAGTGTTGACTGAAGCAAAGGTTTTAGGCGTGTGGAGAAGAGTTGATCATGCCCAGCGCACCATAGGATCACTTTTGAACTTTATGTGTGAAACGGGCTTAGACGACCGTCTCTAGGACCTGTGAAGTCAGAACTTGAGAAGTGCGAAATGTGTTTGCGCGATGACGTTTTCTGTGGACAACACTACTCCTGCGTGTATTGTGTCAAAAGTGCACAACTGCGTATTGGACAAAGTGTGTACATTGTTCATTGTACGATATCATAATCACCTGCAGTAGCAGACAAGAGACACGCTCTCCAGGCCGACCTCTCCTCCCTTCTCTTCATCAAAATCTACTCCTCCTCCTCCTCCGTGGCCCTCTACACATCGCACGCCGACCAACCTAAGCAGTTTTGATGGAAATGCCCGCCCTGTTTCGCCCACCGCCGAGTCTAACGGCGAGTCTAACTTGGCTGGGAACACGTGGTACAGTCGCTCACCATTGCCGCGCGGATACCAGTCTCGTTCACCTCAAACACGTCGTCCTTCTTCCCGTTCACCGCAGCCACGGAATCTTTCGTCCCCTGTGGCTTTCAGCTGAGCCCTTTCGGAAAACTAGGAAATGCAGCCCCCGGAGGTGGTGCTGCATTAACTACTACTGCACCAAATCCTCTGTCTGTGCCCGCAAAGAGAGGCGCTAGTGATGTTAAGGTAGACAGCGTACCTGTCCAAGCACTCATCGACACTGGAGCCCACGTGTGTGGTGCTCGCGTACGTAGACGTTTAAAGAAGGTCCTCACCCTAGCAGCTGCCCAAGTGCTTCGTGTGGCCGAAGGTGGCGTGCTGGTCGTTCTTGGAAAGTGTACTGCGCGTTCAAGTATACCCGGCAGCCATACTTCGGTTCTCCTTGCTTTGATCGCCAACTGCCCTCACGACGTTATCCTTGGGTTGGACTTTTTGTCCAATCATTCTGCTGTCATCGACTGCGCAACCGGAGTCCTTCAGTTGGACCTGCCTCAACTGGCCGATACTACGAGCGCCGACCCACAACGCCTGTGCTCGTTTCAAGATGTTGCGTCTGTCACCCGAGGCAATCACTTACGTCCCTTTGACCGCACAGCCACAGGTTCCCGACGGTGAATATGTGCTTCGCCCGATCGTCGACGTCCTTTTCAACCGGAACGTTGCTGTTCTGCACACGCTTGTCACGGTTACCAATAACGAAGTCGTTCTTCCGCTTCTGTATTTCAGCCTGTGCCCTCAAGTGCTTCCGCCCAGCATGTTCTTGGCCAGCGTTTCTAGTACTGAATTTGACATTGAGAGTCTGAATCCCGAGAGTGGTTTATTAGCGCCAATTGCAGCTCACAGCTCTGCTTCCTTCACGGATGACTTTGCGAAAATGATTGCACCTGACCACCCCTCTGCTCAGGCCCAGGCCATACGTCTCCTGCTGGAATTGTGCAGTAACATCTTTGATTTCGCTGACAGGCCTTTAGGCCAAACATCTGTTGTTCGCCACCGTATTAACACTCGAGACACGAATCCTATTCGTCGGCGTTCCTATTGCGTATATCGCATGCTAAACGTGGAGTCATCCAATGAGAAGTGGACGATATGCTCCGGAAAGGGGTAATTGAATCATCAGGCAGTCCTTGGGCTTCGGCTGACGTACTTGTGAAGAAAAATATAGTACCTCGCCTTTTTTGGTCGACTTTCGCCACATAAACAAGATTACGCGAGGAGACGTCTACCCACTACCACGCATCGATGACGCCTTGGACTGTTTGCACGGAGCTAAATGCGTCTAGTCCATTGACATTCGAACCGGCAAGTGGCACATTTCTGTTGATAAAATGGACCGCGAGAAGACTACCTTCATAACACCTGATGGTTTATATCAGTTCAAAGTAATGCCCTTCGGCCTATGCAATGCTCCTGCGACATTTGAACGAATGATGGACTCCCTTCTGCGAGGCTAGAAATGGATCACCTGTCTTCGTTATCTTGACGAAGTTATTGTTTTTTCTCCCACATTCAGCAGCCACATTACTCGACTCGCTGCAAGTCTTGCGGTCTTCCGAAAACCGGCCTTCCACTGAACGTCACCAAATGTCAATTCCGGCGCCGTAAGATTGCCATGTTGGGACATATTGTTAACGCAACACGTTCCTCTACACCCAGCAATGTTTCTGTGCACAGAACCGTTTTTTGACCACAGGTTAGTTTTAAAGTTTCTTGGAGATGCCGGTACATTGCGAGTCATCAGTCACCCACATTCGTGGCACATCCTCCCTTCAGAGGTTGCCGCTGCGACAGCAATACTGTAGAGCACGTGCCTCTCAGGCCTTGCGTTCAATGGCCCTGTTGAGGAACCGGTGCCACTTTCCAGTAGACGTTTTTTGACATCATCGCTTCAGAACAAACAATCCATGGTCATTGCTCACATCTCTAGTCATTGTCATCATTTTAATTGTTACATATTTTACACAAGTTACAGCGACTGATTTTAGACCTATTTACAGCCATTCAACATCCACCATTCACAGTACATTCCTCTATTTCATAAAGAATTCATCGGAAACTCATTGCCATGTGTACGGCGCTCTTTGGTCATATCTGGCCTTTGCGCCATAAAACCCCATACATATCGTCATCTCGTTAACGCATACAGTGTACAACCAGATCCGGAAAAAGTTAGCGCCGTAAGCAGTTTCCCTGTGCCACGTTCTGCTTCTGAAGTGCGCTGCTTCGTCGGCCTGTGTTCTTACTTTCGCCGTTTCGTCAAAAACTTTACCGACGTTGCTCGGCCTTTCACAAAGAAGAACCCGCCATTCTCATGGGACCCGAAGCCGGCTAACGCGTTCGCTGCTCTCATCCTATTTCTGACCAACCCTCCCATACTTGCCCACTTTCATCCATCTACACCAATCAAATTCCACACTGACGCAAGCGGCCATGGCATCGGCGCTGTTCTCCCCAACAGCACAATGGTACCGAATGCGCGATAGCTTACGCCAGCCGCCTGCTCTCACCTTATGAGAGAAATTACTGTATCAACGAGCGGGAGTGCTTGTCTTTAGTTTGGTCTGTTACCAAGTTCCGGCCATATTTGGACGTTCGCATGTTTTCAGTTGCTACAGACCACCATGTCCTTTGCTGGCTGTCGTCTCTTTGGGACCCGACAGGACGTCTTGGTCGCTGGTCTTTGCGGCTCAAGGAATTTTCATTCATTGTCATATACAAGTCTGGACGTCTGCACAAGAACGCTGACTGCCTCTCTCGCCACCCCGTGGATCCTCCTGATCCTGTTGCGCATGATCCGGAGACCTGCGTGATGGCTTTTACTGACGTGAGCGACATGTGGGCAGAACAACAACGCGACAAATCCTTACAGCCAATCATCGCTGGAGTGCAATCTGGCAGCGCCGACGGCACGTGTCGCATGTTCGTGCTGCACGACAGCATCCTCTACCACCGCAATATCAACCCTGAGGGTCCTCAGTTTCCTTTTGTCCTTACTCGTCATCTGCAATCCGTCGTTCTCGAACAACATCACGAGGCATCGACGGCGGGACACTTTGGAGTTTTGCGTACATACGACCGCGTACGACGCCGGTTCTTCTGGCGAGGTCTCTACCACTCTGTGCGGCGTTTTGTCGCGACTTGCGGATTGTGTCATCGCCAGAAGAAACCTCCCCTGCCACCTGTCGGACGACTCCATTCAATTTAAGTTCCCTCTGAACCTTTCTAT
Source organism: Dermacentor silvarum (assembly GCF_013339745.2). Classification (NCBI taxonomy): domain Eukaryota; kingdom Metazoa; phylum Arthropoda; class Arachnida; order Ixodida; family Ixodidae; genus Dermacentor; species Dermacentor silvarum. The sequence continues at coordinate 109,379,454 of NC_051155.1, forward strand.
CGCGTAGGCCTTGAGCTGCTTGGCCCTTTTTGGACGAGGACTAGAGGGAATAAGTGGATCGCCGTCGCTACCGATTACGCGACACGCTACGTGATAACAGAGGCGTTGCCGACTAGTTGCGCAAATGACATCGCAGATTTTCTCATTCACGACGTCATCCTCCACCACGGTGCACTACGACAGTTACTTACAGACCGTGGCCGCCCGTTCTTGTCTCGAGTTGTTGACGACCTCCTCCGATCTTGTGCCAGAGAGCATAAGCTGTCCACCGCCTAGCACCCACAAACGAACGGTCTTACGGAACGTCTTAACCGAACACTCACAAAGATGCTGTCGATGTACGTCTACAGCGATCACTGTGACTGGTACGCCACGCTAGCCTACGTAAGTGATATTCGCGTATAACTCCTCCCGACATGACACAGCAGGACATTCACCCTTTGATATTTTGATGATCGTGACCCCACATTGCCATTTGACACCATCCTACCTTCTGTGCCACGTGTTGCAACTGAGTACGCTTGTGAAGTCATCGATCGCGCTCACATGGCGCGTCAAGTCGCTCGATCTCATCTATTGGCATCACAGGATATACAAAAAGAGTGCTACAATCGGCGCCATCACGTTGTTAAGTTCACGCCAGGTGCTCGGGTGCTCCTCTGGTCACCATGTCGTCGTGTCGGCCTCTCACAGAAGCTTCTCTCTTGCTACACAGCGCCTTATGAAGTCCTACGTGAAGTTAATGACGTCGATTACGAGATCTCACCATTGCAGTTTGATCCGTCCTCAAGTACGACGTCTGTTGACATCGTGCACGTTTCGCGGCCGAAGCTATACTTCGCTCGCAGTTCTTCGCCTGACATGCGCTGAGACAATGCTTTAGCACCAGGGGGTCCTGTTACGATAGGATCGAAGAAGAGAAAAGAAGAACGATGTCACAAGACGCTGGCTGCTGCGTATTGTTGCTGGTCAGCTATCTTGACCACATTAACTCTGCTTGTATATATACTGTATATACATTTGTTCTATACTCCCAACATCCCCGAAACAATATTATTTCGTCTGAAAATCTCGATCAGTGTTGACAAGGTAAGTAAAATGATCCTGGATCTTCCCAGATCGTCGCATAGGTGCATTGTATGCCGTTTCTAGGCAGATCACTGAAGCTAAGCAAAGTTTCCTTCGGAAGTTAATATTGGAAGAAGAAAGACCATCTGGATTGCAATTACTGAAGTTTAGCGTCTAGAGACTATTTAAAATGTCACATTTCTGCTAGCGATCCCCTGACCATAGTGTTCCCGCTGTAAATGGACCTGCTTCGTAGATCGTGCTGTCATTTTTGTAACTACTCTCTCACCCAATTAACAATTGGTACTCTTGAATTTAGTTTTAAAGTGCTGATGGTTGCAATGAATATTGAACAGTGTTGACTAGACATTGTGCCGCCACGTTTTAAAGTGCTTTGAAATGGCTTCTACCAATGTCACTTTAGGGCCCTTAAGAAGCTGTCACTCAACAAATTATAGGGCTATGTTACGTAACTACTGACTAGAAGGTGTACCCTGCTATTCGAGAATATATTTATTCTGCTGAGGAAACGTTTTAACATGACGACCAAACTTCTCGCATAATTTTTCTAGCCACTTTTAAAACAAGTTTAACCGTTTTTAGAACGGATGCAAGATGTCTTGCAGAAAGTCTTATATCCCTTATTTGGCGGTGCGTTAGACGGTCTTCACGACGGCTAAAAGATGCGTCAGGACGGCTAAAAAGTTGCGTCAGGACGGCTACAAGACAACTTAAATATCTTGTGAAAACGTCTAGACGATGTAGACGGCTAAAAGACTAACACGTATTCACTGGG